>NW_026901052.1:0-273990 GCF_033783945.1 Neopsephotus bourkii
ATTTGAATCTAACCACTCCGGCAGTCACTCTGGCCTGTCAGGCAGCACTGTGACTGCAGCACCAATGTTTGCCCTGTGTTCCCACAGCCAAAGAGCCAGGAGTGAAAGCTGCTGCTGGGCATACTCAGCACACAGTCAGCTTTCCAGCAGTGTCACTATCATTGCAGTTCCTGCTCACATTCATACCTAAAAGTCCATTTGAATCCAACCTCTCCGGGGGTCTCTCTGGGCTGCCTGGAACAGAGTGACTGAAGGACGAACATTTATTTGACCTCTGCTCCTGCAGCCGAAGAGCCAGGAGGGAAAGCTGCTGCTGGGACTCTTCAGCACACAGTCAGCTTTGCAGCATTAGCACTTACATTGCAGTGTCTCCTCGATTTCATACCTGAAACCCCATTTGAATCTAACCACTCCGGCAGTCACTCTGGTCTGTCAGGTAGCACAGTGTGGGCAGCACAAACGTCTGAGCTCTGCTCCCACAGCCAAAGAGCCAGGAGTGAAAGCTGCTGCTGGGCATACTCAGCACACAGTCAGCTTTCCAGCAGTGTCACTATCATTGCAGTTCCTGCTCACATTCATACCTAAAAGTCCATTTGAATCCAACCTCTCCGGGGGTCTCTCTGGGCTGCCTGGAACAGAGTGACTGAAGGACGAACATTTATTTGACCTCTGCTCCTGCAGCCGAAGAGCCAGGAGGGAAAGCTGCTGCTGGGACTCTTCAGCACACAGTCAGCTTTGCAGCATTAGCACTTACATTGCAGTGTCTCCTCGATTTCATACCTGAAACCCCATTTGAATCTAACCACTCCGGCAGTCACTCTGGTCTGTCAGGTAGCACAGTGTGGGCAGCACAAACGTCTGAGCTCTGCTCCCACAGCCAAAGAGCCAGGAGTGAAAGCTGCTGCTGGGCATACTCAGCACACAGTCAGCTTCCCAGCAGTGTCACTATCATTGCAGTTCCTGCTCACATTCATACCTAAAAGTCCATTTGAATCCAACCTCTCCGGGGGTCTCTCTGGGCTGCCTGGAACAGAGTGACTGAAGGACGAACATTTATTTGACCTCTGCTCCTGCAGCCGAAGAGCCAGGAGGGAAAGCTGCTGCTGGGACTCTTCAGCACACAGTCAGCTTTGCAGCATTAGCACTTACATTGCAGTGTCTCCTCGATTTCATACCTGAAACCCCATTTGAATCTAACCACTCCGGCAGTCACTCTGGCCTGTCAGGCAGCACTGTGACTGCAGCACCAATGTTTGCCCTGTGTTCCCACAGCCAAAGAGCCAGGAGTGAAAGCTGCTGCTGGGCATACTCAGCACACAGTCAGCTTTCCAGCAGTGTCACTATCATTGCAGTTCCTCCTCACATTCATACATAAAAGTCCTTTGGAATCCAACCTCTCCGGTGGTCTCTCTGGACTGCCTGGAACAGAGTGACTGAAGGACGAATATTTATTTGACCTCTGCTCCTGCAGCCGAAGAGCCAGGAGGGAAAGCTGCTGCTGGGACTCTTCAGCACACAGTCAGCTTTGCAGCATTAGCACTTACATTGCAGTGTCTCCTCGATTTCATACCTGAAACCCCATTTGAATCTAACCACTCCGGCAGTCACTCTGGTCTGTCAGGTAGCACAGTGTGGGCAGCACAAACGTCTGAGCTCTGCTCCCACAGCCAAAGAGCCAGGAGTGAAAGCTGCTGCTGGGCATACTCAACACACAGTCAGCTTTCCAGCGGTGTCACCATCATTGCAGTTGCTCCTCACTTTCATTCCTAAAAGTCCACTTGAATCGCACCTCTCTGGAGCTTGCTCTCAGCTGCCAAGCAGCAGAGTGAGTGAAGCACGAACGTCTGAGCTCTACTCCTGCAGCCAAAGAGCCAGGAGTTAAAGCTGCTGCTGGGAACCTTCACAACACACTGACATTTTCAACGGTGTCGTCATCATCATTGCAGTTGCTCCTCACTTTCATACCTAAATGTCCATTTGAATCACCCTCTCCGGTGGTCTCTTTGGGCTGCTAGGCAGCACAGTGAAGCACAAAGGTTTCACATCTGCTTCCACTGCCGAAGAGCCAGGAGGGGGAGCTGGCGCTTGGAAATCCTCACACACTCAGCTTTGCAGCTGAGCCACTGACATTGCTGTCTCTCCTCGATTTCATACCTAACACACCGTTTGAATCCAACCTCTGCGGTGGTCTCTCTGGGCTGCCTGGAACAGAGTGACTGAAGCACGAACGTTTGACCTCTGCTCCTGCAGCCGAAGAGCCAGGAGGGAAAGCTGCTGCTGGGACTCTTCAACACACAGTCAGCTTTGCAGCATTAGCACTTACATTGCAGTGTCTCCTCGATTTCATACCTGAAACCCCATTTGAATCTAACCACTCCGGCAGTCACTCTGGTCTGTCAGGTAGCACAGTGTGGGCAGCACAAACGTCTGAGCTCTGCTCCCACAGCCAAAGAGCCAGGAGTGAAAGCTGCTGCTGGGCATACTCAGCACACAGTCAGCTTCCCAGCAGTGTCACTATCATTGCAGTTCCTGCTCACATTCATACCTAAAAGTCCATTTGAATCCAACCTCTCCGGGGGTCTCTCTGGGCTGCCTGGAACAGAGTGACTGAAGGACGAACATTTATTTGACCTCTGCTCCTGCAGCCGAAGAGCCAGGAGGGAAAGCTGCTGCTGGGACTCTTCAGCACACAGTCAGCTTTGCAGCATTAGCACTTACATTGCAGTGTCTCCTCGATTTCATACCTGAAACCCCATTTGAATCTAACCACTCCGGCAGTCACTCTGGCCTGTCAGGCAGCACTGTGACTGCAGCACCAATGTTTGCCCTGTGTTCCCACAGCCAAAGAGCCAGGAGTGAAAGCTGCTGCTGGGCATACTCAGCACACAGTCAGCTTTCCAGCAGTGTCACTATCATTGCAGTTCCTCCTCACATTCATACATAAAAGTCCTTTGGAATCCAACCTCTCCGGGTCTCTGGACTGCCTTGAACAGAGTGACTGAAGGACGAATATTTATTTGACCTCTGCTCCTGCAGCCGAAGAGCCAGGAGGGAAAGCTGCTGCTGGGACTCTTCAGCACACAGTCAGCTTTGCAGCATTGGCACTTACATTGCAGTGTCTCCTCGATTTCATACCTGAAACCCCATTTGAATCTAACCACTCCGGCAGTCACTCTGGTCTGTCAGGTAGCACAGTGTGGGCAGCACAAACGTCTGAGCTCTGCTCCCACAGCCAAAGAGCCAGGAGTGAAAGCTGCTGCTGGGCATACTCAACACACAGTCACCTTTCCAGCGGTGTCACCATCATTGCAGTTGCTCCTCACTTTCATTCTTAAAAGTCCACTTGAATCGCACCTCTCTGGAGCTTGCTCTCAGCTGCCAAGCAGCAGAGTGAGTGAAGCACGAACGTCTGAGCTCTACTCCTGCAGCCAAAGAGCCAGGAGTTAAAGCTGCTGCTGGGAACCTTCACAACACACTGACATTTTCAACGGTGTCGTCATCATCATTGCAGTTGCTCCTCACTTTCATACCTAAATGTCCATTTGAATCACCCTCTCCGGTGGTCTCTTTGGGCTGCTAGGCAGCACAGTGAAGCACAAAGGTTTCACATCTGCTTCCACTGCCGAAGAGCCAGGAGGGGGAGCTGGCGCTTGGAAATCCTCACACACTCAGCTTTGCAGCTGAGCCACTGACATTGCTGTCTCTCCTCGATTTCATACCTAACACACCGTTTGAATCCAACCTCTGCGGTGGTCTCTCTGGGCTGCCTGGAACAGAGTGACTGAAGCACGAACGTTTGACCTCTGCTCCTGCAGCCGAAGAGCCAGGAGGGAAAGCTGCTGCTGGGACTCTTCAACACACAGTCAGCTTTGCAGCATTAGCACTTACATTGCAGTGTCTCCTCGATTTCATACCTGAAACCCCATTTGAATCTAACCACTCCGGCAGTCACTCTGGTCTGTCAGGTAGCACAGTGTGGGCAGCACAAACGTCTGAGCTCTGCTCCCACAGCCAAAGAGCCAGGAGTGAAAGCTGCTGCTGGGCATACTCAGCACACAGTCAGCTTCCCAGCAGTGTCACTATCATTGCAGTTCCTGCTCACATTCATACCTAAAAGTCCATTTGAATCCAACCTCTCCGGGGGTCTCTCTGGGCTGCCTGGAACAGAGTGACTGAAGGACGAACATTTATTTGACCTCTGCTCCTGCAGCCGAAGAGCCAGGAGGGAAAGCTGCTGCTGGGACTCTTCAGCACACAGTCAGCTTTGCAGCATTAGCACTTACATTGCAGTGTCTCCTCGATTTCATACCTGAAACCCCCGAACATTTATTTGACCTCTGCTCCTGCAGCCGAAGAGCCAGGAGGGAAAGCTGCTGCTGGGACTCTTCAGCACACAGTCAGCTTTGCAGCATTAGCACTTACATTGCAGTGTCTCCTCGATTTCATACCTGAAACCCCATTTGAATCTAACCACTCCGGGCAGTCACTCTGGCCTGTCAGGCAGCACTGTGACTGCAGCACCAATGTTTGCCCTGTGTTCCCACAGCCAAAGAGCCAGGAGTGAAAGCTGCTGCTGGGCATACTCAGCACACAGTCAGCTTTCCAGCAGTGTCACTATCATTGCAGTTCCTCCTCACATTCATACATAAAAGTCCTTTTGAATCCAACCTCTTCGGGTCTCTCTCTGGGCTGCCTGGAACAGAGTGACTGAAGCACGAATATTTATTTGACCTCTGCTCCTGCAGCCGAAGAGCCAGGAGGGAAAGCTGCTGCTGGGACTCTTCAGCACACAGTCAGCTTTGCAGCATTGGCACTTACATTGCAGTGTCTCCTCGATTTCATACCTGAAACCCCATTTGAATCTAACCACTCCGGCAGTCACTCTGGTCTGTCAGGTAGCACAGTGTGGGCAGCACCAATGTTTGCCCTGTGTTCCCACAGCCAAAGAGCCAGGAGTGAAAGCTGCTGCTGGGCATACTCAACACACAATCAGCTTTCCAGCGGTGTCACCATCATTGCAGTTGCTCCTCACTTTCATTCCTAAAAGTCCACTTGAATCGCACCTCTCCAGAGCTTGCTCTCAGCTGCCAAGCAGCAAATTGAGTGAAGCACGAACGTCTGAGCTCTACTCCTGCAGCCAAAGAGCCAGGAGTTAAAGCTGCTGCTGGGAACCTTCACAACACACTGACATTTTCAGCGGTGTCGTCATCATCATTGCAGTTGCTCCTCACTTTCATACCTAAATGTCCATTTGAATCCAACCTCTCCGGTGGTGTCTCTGGGCGGCCAGGCAGCTCAGTGAAGCACAAAGGTTTCACATCTCCTTCCACTGCCGAAGAGCCAGGAGGGGGAGCTGGCGCTTGGAAATCCTCACACACTCAGCTTTGCAGCTGAGCCACTGACATTGCTGTCTCTCCTCGATTTCATACCTAAAACACCGTTTGAAGCCAGCCTCCCCTGTGGTCTCTCTGGGCTGCCTGGAAGAGAGTGAGTGAAGCACGAACGTTTGTCCTCTGCTCCCGCAATTGAAGAGCCAGGAGGAAAGCTGCTGCTGGGACTCTTCAGCACACAGTCAGCTTTGCAGCATTAGCACTTACATTGCAGTGTCTCCGATTTCATACCTGAAACCCCATTTGAATCTAACCACTCCGGCAGTCACTCTGGTCTCTCAGGTAGCACAGTGTGGGCAGCACAAACGTCTCAGCTCTGCTCCCACAGCAGAGCCAGGAGTGAAAGCTGCTGCTGGGCATACTCAGCACACAGTCAGCTTTCCAGCAGTGTCACTATCATTGCAGTTCCTCCTCACATTCATACATAAAAGTCCTTTTGAATACAACCTCTCCGGTGGTCTCTCTGGACTGCCTGGAACAGAGTGACTGAAGGACGAATATGTATTTGACCTCTGCTCCTGCAGCCGAAGAGCCAGGAGGGAAAGCTGCTGCTGGGACTCTTCAGCACACAGTCAGCTTTGCAGCATTAGCACTTACATTGCAGTGTCTCCTCGATTTCATACCTGAAACCCCATTTGAATCTAACCACTCCGGCAGTCACTCTGGCCTGTCAGGCAGCACTGTGACTGCAGCACCAATGTTTGCCATGTGTTCCCACAGCCAAAGAGCCAGGAGTGAAAGCTGCTGCTGGGCATACTCAGCACACAGTCAGCTTTCCAGCAGTGTCACTATCATTGCAGTTCCTCCTCACATTCATACATAAAAGTCCTTTGGAATCCAACCTCTTCGGGTCTCTGGGCTGCCTGGAACAGAGTGACTGAAGCACGAATATTTATTTGACCTCTGCTCCTGCAGCCGAAGAGCCAGGAGGGAAAGCTGCTGCTGGGACTCTTCAGCACACAGTCAGCTTTGCAGCATTGGCACTTACATTGCAGTGTCTCCTCGATTTCATACCTGAAACCCCATTTGAATCTAACCACTCCGGCAGTCACTCTGGTCTGTCAGGTAGCACAGTGTGGGCAGCACAAACGTCTGAGCTCTGCTCCCACAGCCAAAGAGCCAGGAGTGAAAGCTGCTGCTGGGCATACTCAACACACAGTCAGCTTTCCAGTGGTGTCACCATCATTGCAGTTGCTCCTCACTTTCATTCCTAAAAGTCCACTTGAATCGCACCTCTCCGGAGCTTGCTCTCAGCTGCCAAGCAGCAGAGTGAGTGACGCACAAACTTCTGAGCTCTACTCCTGCAGCCAAAGAGCCAGGAGTTAAAGCTGCTGCTGGGAACCTTCACAACACACTGACATTTTCAACGGTGTCGTCATCATCATTGCAGTTGCTCCTCACTTTCATACCTAAATGTCCATTTGAATCACCCTCTCCGGTGGTCTCTTTGGGCTGCTAGGCAGCACAGTGAAGCACAAAGGTTTTCACATCTGCTTCCACTGCCGAAGAGCCAGGAGGGGGAGGCGCTTGGAAATCCTCACACACTCAGCTTTGCAGCTGAGCCACTGACATTGCTGTCTCTCCTCGATTTCATACCTAACACACCGTTTGAATCCAACCTCTGCGGTGGTCTCTCTGGGCTGCCGAGAACAGAGTGACTGAAGCACGAACGTTTGACCTCTGCTCCTGCAGCCGAAGAGCCAGGAGGGAAAGCTGCTGCTGGGACTCTTCAACACACAGTCAGCTTTGCAGCATTAGCACTTACATTGCAGTGTCTCCTCGATTTCATACCTGAAACATTTGAATCTAACCACTCCGGCAGTCACTCTGGTCTGTCAGGTAGCACAGTGTGGGCAGCACAAACGTCTGAGCTCTGCTCCCACAGCCAAAGAGCCCAGGAGTGAAAGCGAGTGCTGGGCAGACCCTCAGCACCCAGTCAGCTTTCCAGCAGTGTCACTATCATTGCAGTTCCTGCTCACATTCATACCTAAAAGTCCATTTGAATCCAACCTCTCCGGGGGTCTCTCTGGGCTGCCTGGAACAGAGTGACTGAAGGACGAACATTTATTTGACCTCTGCTCCATTTGAATCTAACCACTCCGGCAGTCACTCTGGTCTGTCAGGTAGCACAGTGTGGGCAGCACAAACGTCTGAGCTCTGCTCCCACAGCCAAAGAGCCAGGAGTGAAAGCTGCTGCTGGGCATACTCAACACACAGACATTTTCAACGGTGTGTCACCATCATTGCAGTTGCTCCTCACTTTCATACCTAAATGTCCATTTGAATCACCCTCACACAGAGGGATAAAAGTGAACAAGCTTGAAAGAATCTCCAATAAAAGTTCCCTTAGCAACTTAGCCCAGCCCCGGTATTGCAAAGTCTTCAGGTCCCCAGTCGGCAGTTGATGTCCCCGGGGGATGTAAAGTGGGCAGGGAGCGGCCGCTGCTCTCAGCCCTTTGCCTCCTGGGTACCGAAAAGTGACCGTGTGCTGCCATCACGTGTCCAGAGGTGGGTACTGCAGGTGCTGTAGGTATGGGGGGGCATGGCGTGGCGCGGGGCACGGCTCGCTGCTGCCATCGTGTGTCCAAACTCGGTACTGCCCGTCAATCACCCCGAGCACCGCCCCTCTTCCGGTCTCCTCTGACCGCGCCCCACTCCGCCCCCATTGGATGAGACGCCCGTCAATCACCCCGAGCACCGCTCCCTTCCGCCATTGGCTGAGTCTCCCGTCAATCACCCCGAGCACCGCCCCTTCGCCGGTCTCTTTTCATTCTGCCGCCATTGGCTGAGTCTCCCGTCAGTGATTGACGCAGCACCGCCCTTCCGCCTCTCTGATTGGTTCAGCTTCACCAGTGCAGCCTCTTTTCTGCAGTCCGGTCGGTTCCGGATATCGGCCCCGTGATCCCAGCACCGACCGTCTTCCGGCCGCGTTCGTCTGCTTTCCCCCGTGCAGTGCCGCGGTTTGGACACACGGTAGCATCGGAACGCGGCCCCCAGCCGCTTTCCCCACATCACCGCCGCACCCGGCCCATCACCGGCCGCTTCGGTGCTGCGTTTTCGGCAGAGCCACAGCGCGACCCCCATTCCCGTAGGTACCGGGAGTTCGATACAACATGGCAGCAGCGAGCGGCGCCCGGAGCCGCTCTCCCCCGCCTTCTGCCCCACCTGCAGTAACCGACGTCGGGACACCTGGGAGCAGCACACGCTCACCTTTTCGGTGGCGCAGAGACAACGGGCTCCGAAACCGCTGCTCCCCGCCCGGTTTCCATCCTCCGGTGAGCGTTCCTCGGAGCGGTTTTTCCGGTTCTGCAAACCCAACAGCGTTTCTCTCGCAGGCATCACCTGCACGCACAGAGCTCCTGCCCTCGCTTGGCCGCCTAAAGCTCCGTCTGCGCACGGCCTCTCTGGTGCCCGCTCCCCAGCATTAACGAGTGTCTCTGTCAGGTTTTCTTTTCGGAGGTGTTATGTTTATGAGAGGGGTTTAGGTTTCCTGAGGTTGCCTATTGGTCCGCTTTGCTGGTTTTGTTATTGGGCTCTGGATGTTTTCTTTCCTGGAAGCAGAGTTTTGAGGTTGCTTTTTAGCACTTGTGTTCTGTGTTGGGTTAGCTGAAATCTTCCCTGCTGGGAGACCTGTAATGTTCCTTGGAGCTGACAGCGTGACAGGCTAGTCCTTATCCCACCAGCCAGCACTGGGGCGCGAGAACAAAGAAAGAAAGGTTCCTTGGAGCGCACAGTGCACGGAACTGGTCTTTGCTTCAGGTGATGCTGCCAGGATACCCCGTCATCCTCCCTGAGAAGCTGTCTACTGCTCTCTGAAATAGAGACTGCCCTCTCTGCCTGAGGTGAATCAACACGTTAATGGTATTGGGGTTGTTTTTCTCCTCTCCTGCAGCGTGGTCAATCTCGTCCAGGCTTCCCGCAGAAGCCAGAGAAGTTTTCAGTCTTTTACCAAAGACCAGCAATGCATATTTCCATGGCAGACTGAGCTAACTGGCTGATACCCTTTGCATCAGTGAGATTGTTCAGATTGCCTTCTCCTTTCAGGTTTTGCCCAAAATAGCTTGATTCATTTCAGTGTTTTTCTTACTGACCTTGCAGGTTAACTTTTTCAAATGCCTGTGAGGAGAGAGCAGTTTTAGAAATAAACCAAAAATGTCGTTATACCTGAGCACACAGAGTCGGGATGTGAAATGTTTGGTTTGTTTTTTTTTTTTTAATTTAATTGCTTTACGTAAATGAATGCAGGAACATGAAAAAATATTTGAGCTTAGGAATAAAAATATGAAAAGGAAAAAAAGTTAAGTAAAAGGAAAAAGAAAAGGAGACCAACCCCCGCTGTCTCACTCCTATTGTGTAGTCTGCAAGAATAAATTCAACTAAATGGGCCTTTATGAAATTCCTGTTTAACAATTTCTTTTTTCTTTAGAATTTCCCCACAAGTTCTAGAAAGCTCTTTCCATTCCCAGGTTTTCAGACTGATCTTCCAGCATCTATTGTGTTTGCCTAAATGTAGAGATGAAAAGGAAAACCTAGTTCCCTTAGGGGTGCCCTCTGGGAATAATTACACTCGTTTGACTAGACTAGCAGTTAGATCTGAATTATAGGCATGAATAAGTTAGAGCTTAATTAAAATCACGTTTGGGCGCACAAGGCGATGTCATACACGCAAAGAAGCTGCTTTGTAATATGTGGAAATTAACGTTAATAGTAATTTGTGCATGAGATTCGGGTTTCAATTTATTCTTCGTATTGTTCTCTCTGGTGCTTTACCCATGGAAAAGTATATCCTGCTCCTGTTCCCGTGTTTGAGTACTCTCAAAGAAATAAAAGGTAAAATGAAATGACCCCTTCCATTCACGTCAGTATTTAAGGAGCTTTGCAATTGTAAAGGCCTTATCGGATGTTTGACAGTTTCCCACTTCTAATTGGAATATGTTGAAAAATTAACAATATCATTGTGTACTATCATTACTTTCTTCTAGAGACTGTCAGAGTTTCCCAGGAGGACAGCCTAGTCTCGTGTTTGTTCCTGTTCTGGTCTGTGCTGATCTCTCTTACAAACTTACCAGTAACTCATAAGCATATGTGCATACAGAAATAATACTAATACAGCACAGTTTAAAACACTGTTGCATTTGGGTAACCGTCGACCCTTGCTTTGATTTTTACAGTGGCATGAAGATTCTTTGCGGAATACCTGCTTCATGTGGGAGGTAAAGATGACTCTAAAGTCTACGTGGAGTAACCAGAACACTCCAGAACAGCAGTGGCTGTGGCTGGTAAGTGACAACTGCTTCGTGGTCCGTTTGTCTCGCTGCATGGTGGTTTAAGTCGTCAAAAGCGAAGCGTCACTCCTGTGTAGCACAAGCAGGTAGCCTGAGCTACAACACGGAAGCTTGGCGGGCTTCCTTCTTGTGCCGTATTTTATTTTCTGCCAGGTGCTCTGTCTGAATATGTTTGGTGACAAACGATCTTCCAGGGGTTTAGTGCCTATTTTGTCATTCCTTTTTCTTTCTGAACAAAACTTCCTGAGAAAGCCCAAGTACTTTCTTTTTATATCCTGTAAGGATCATGTTGTTTCTTAAAAGGAGATGCTGGCTTTTCCTAATCCTAATCTCTTTGACATTTGGATTCATTCCTTTAAGAAAACAAGGAGGAGTCAGAGAGAAGGAAAGCTTAAAATAGATATGAGCCTTTTGGACATCGTCCTGAATGAACTATTTTTGCCTTAAACAGAGGTTATTTTGCCCAACAATTCTCCTGTTTTCCTTAAATACACAGTATATGTTGAAAACAACGCAGGCAGGGAGGATGTACTTGGTCACTACGGAGGGCAGGCTCAACATCAATTTTGTATCTCTTTCACTGCTCAGGTTTAATGATTGAGCCTCACTTTCCACTGAATAACACTGAAGATCCTGGGTTTGGCCCTTGCAAACACAGCATCCAGAGGGTGTGGATCTAGGAAAACTGATGTGGTCCAGAGCTGTATTTGGCCGGAGGTCAGGTTGTGGTGCATATTTAACTCTGCCTCCGTTGCATTGCTGCCGACACTGCGCTTGTGTACACTGCGGCTGCGTGGGCAGAAATTGCTGTGGACTACTCCCAACTTCTAGAGGTCATTTTAAACCACTCAGTGGCCAAAGGACTTAAGGTAAGCGTGTGTAAGGCAGTCTTTTTTTGAAGGAATCGTTTGCATACAAACAGGACAAATCACAATGGATTTAAATTGCAATGAGGGGAAATTTAGGCCTAACATTGAGACAAGCTTTCCAGCAGTTAAGCACTGGGGTTGCCTATCCATAGACCTTATTAAATTCTGTTTCCTAAAGATTTTAGAGCAAATAAGTCAAATGAGGAGTGATTTTGTTTAAGTTGATCTGTGCTTGGCTAGAAGACACAGAATTTTCTGAGTTCTTGATGCTTAGTTAAACATTCAAGGAAATTACCCAGAAGATGCGGAGGGTATCTTTTTACACAGGTTTGGTTTTAAGATGTAACGCATCTTAGAAAAACAGTAGAAATCTTAGGACTTCATCAACTAGATCGTAACGAGAAATGAAAGTATATAAAGCAAGGAATTATTTAAAGGGGTACTTTGGACCTTTCAGTGTTATTCCAGAAACAAAGGTAAAGGAAGAAAATGTGAAAATGTATATGGAAGTTTTTCCCCCCCCTCCCCTCTGCTCTCCTTTATGACTTGCGAGACTGTGAAACTCACTACTTCTGGACATTATTACTGAGGTACTGGGTTTGACTGGGGAGGATTCCACTCCTGTAGTTGCACTACAGACATTCACCTGGGATAAAGTAAAATAATGAAGACCCGAGCCCTTCTGCTGCAAGATGTTAATGAATCTTAAGTGCCTTGGTTTTGGAAAAAAACATCCTCTGTAGGAACACTGCTGTGTAACTCCATGAGGATTTGCAGCACCTGTTGTTGGTACCTGCCAGAGACAAGGGATAAGCATAACACACTTATTGCCTGATTCAGCCTGGCAACTAATTTCCTCTGTAGGAATTATTATCCGGTAAAACATGGAGTGGAGCCAAGTCCTGCCACTTTTCTTTTGTCTTAGATATGGCTTCTTTTCTTCTAGGACAAGAGTAATAATTCCAACTGGAGAGCTTGAATTACAAATACAGGTGACATCCCTGTAAGTAACTGACTCGTTTTCTAAGAACTACTTAAATGTACAAGATCTCCATAATTTAGAAATTAATTACAGGGCATGGGTGTTCGAAGGTGCAAAAGGATTCCTGTGCTGTGACGCAAGTGCAGTGACCCTTATTCTTGCATGTGATGATGTTTACGAGAGTTGCTAAACTTTGTTTCGAATCTTCTTTTCATGCTCATCTGTGCATTGTCACACGGTCAGTATCAGTAATACATTTCCTCTTGTTCAGCTAGATATATCCGTGTGTGGTTCAAGGTGCTTTGTTCCCTCTGGCAAAGGCAGAAGCGTGTAATTCCCATTCATGTGGATAACCCAAAACACAATTCAGGAGCTGATATAATTAGAACACATTTATGCTTGTTTTCTATTCTAGCCTTGGTCTGCTGAACAGCAGTTACTTTGAAAGATAGCTCCTGGGCCTGATTTTTATTTTTTATTTATTTTTCTTTTCCAGTGTTCCTTTCATCCAGCCATGGGCTTGCAGCAGAAAGATGGAGGAAACTCAGAGGTACGTAGTGCTTTGCGTCTTTCTCCGGGAAGTGAAAAAGGATACCGTGTACCTGATACAATAACCTTCAAGTTTACAAAGGCAGCTGCAAAGACTAAGGGCCACGGATGGAAAAAATCCTTTATGAAAGAAGACCAGGAATGACGGGCATATATTTCACCAAGGGAAATCAAGGCTAGATGTTAGAAAAACTCATCTTTAGTACAAAATAACACTTCTGGAGGAAGACGTGGGCTTCTGTCACTGAAAGTCTTTAAAAAAGATTACCACTAACTGGTTGGGAAATGCTTGTGAGTACTTGATCCTGCTTAGCGCAGAGCAATGGACAAGGTGGTCTCTCAAAGTCTCCTATAGTCTTCATTAGTTGACGTATAGCTTTGTTGTATTGCTTCAACCATGTATGCACAGTACTCTTAAAATGTGGTTGCACAGCTGTGTCAGCTTAACCCTTCTGGGAATACTTGGAGGTAAAATTGTTCTGTTGTGCTACAGACCGTATACACAAGCGTGTGTGTGTAAGCATGTATTTAATTTGCTAGCAGAAATTCTTTAGGTAATGGCTGTGATGTAGTTTTGCTCTTGTATGGTATCTTCTTTACAGAAGAAAGCATGCATCAATCAACGTAGCTGGTTTTGTAGGCCTGCGCCATTAACAGTGCCACTGAACTGATGTATTTACGTTGATGCAGGTAAGTTTATGCCCTCAAGAATGAGTTTAACTCTCAGCCAGTATTAACTCCCTCATGCCACTCATTTTGCACAGAAGCAAGTGACTGACAGTGCTAGGAATGGAGAAACAGGCCTTCTCCTTTGCAGCATGATTTCCACCAACAGAGACGTAGTATACTTGGGAATAGATACACGTACACCTCCCTGGCCCAAATATTTATAGAGATAATTTCCTAGCCATTTCACTGTACATTTAGGACCCTAATATGGAGACAAGTTACCGTTTTACTGAGCTCTGAGAAAACACGTAACAGAGATGTCCTGACTGGGTGTATGTTGGTGATGAACTTGTATCCACTCCAGTTGCTTTTCCTTATCTGCCTAAGCCAAGGTGCACGTAAGATATCAGTGCTGTGGGGGGGCCACATAAATCCATGTTTGACCCCTTGTATCATCCTCCAAAACTTCCTTTCAGCAAGTAATTTCTCTTCCTGCCCTCATTTTTTGAATCCACTTTGCAGGTGAGATAAGAGGATTCTTTTTGCCCTTTAATTATGGCAGCTACAAGTAATCTGTGCTGTGTCTCTCCACCCGGGGCTTTTTCGTTGTTTTTTTTTTTGCCTTTTGTCTTTTCCCCAAGGAAAGCGAGTATTTTGTGCTTATGGAAAAACAGGAGATTAGCTGCACCAGAACACGGAGTATGAGTTAACTTGAGGCAAAACCCAGCTGAACAGCAGCAATGCAAATTTGCCCGTGACTCTGGTGCCGAATATCTCCAATTACAAATCTTCAGGGATCATTAAGTGGAAACCAAGTCCCCTTTTTAAAGTTTTGGGGTTTTTTTATTAAAAACAGTAAATATAGCTGAACGTCTGCTAATAAATAATTTCTTGCCCCATCCCTCTGCAGGTAAAGGAAGGTTTTGAAGGGCAGCAGGTGCCTGCTCTCAAAAGGTTCAATTCTGAGATGGTTTGAGGCAGCAGCTGCACTTGTGATCAGAAAGGTTGGTGACATTAATATTGTTTCAATGCACTTTTAAAGACTCCCTGACCTACGTACAAATATTTTCAGAGCATGGGCATTCTTATTCTAGCTGGCATCTTTTGTGTGATTGGAGTGGCCCACATCTTTCTCAGCAGACAGAGGTGCTGCCTCCCAGTTTTTTGGCTGTGGAAAGGATCTGGAAGATGCTCGGACAAATTATTTTGTGGTGCATTTTAAGAAGGAAACACCAGTTCAATTGTCAGTTAGCTCATTCTATGTATGTACAGATTTTGCTGGTGAACACAATGGGAGATGCTGAAGTTGAAACAAATTGAACTAGTTCACAAGGAATGCATTTAGAGGAGCTGGGAGCAAGATATTTGACTGGAAGGTACTGATGTTCCCTTCAGCAAGAACAGCTGAACACATGCTCATAAGAGAGCATTATATGAACACTGCTGAATCAAAAAATTATGCTTTGCTATTTTGATATCCACTGGAAAAACATTAAGGCAGGTTGGGGGGGGGGGGGTAAAGGGTTTTTTGTTTGTTTTGATTATTTTTTTTTTTCCCCCAAGGTATTACTTTTCCCTTCTTCCAAAGCATTAGCTAAATCTGATAGTGTTCGATGTGCCTAAGAAAGCCAGGCACATGATGTTTAATTTTTGGGTCTTTAAAAATGGAAGCAATCCTTAAAATAGCTAACATGACATGAAATGTTAGTGACTGTGGCATGGGGCTGGGTGTTTTAACAGACGTAACTTGAAATATGGACACGGGCAAAGTTGTGACCATGTCTGTACAGGCAGAGTGGCAGCCCAGCGCTGGAGCAGATTCCTGTATGTGTGCTACATGTGTTACCAAGTTCACTGTAGGAGCAGACTGTTCTGCGTAATAGGTTACAGGTCTCAGTTGCCACTTCGTGTCCAGCCAGTCTGTTGACAGCTTTAATGCAGCGATGAAATGCTGTAAAAGAAGTGTAAGGACTTTACATTGCAGCCCCAAACAAAGGTCAGGAGTGCTCAGGCAGGAAGCAAATCGCTATATATGTCCCCCAACGACTCTTGCTTCAAAGACTGGAATAAGTGTGTGGAAATGCCTGTAAATAAGATACACAGTCGCAATATTTGGATTGGTTCACCGATTATTTGCAAGCAGGGAAAAAAAAAGGGGGGGGGGAATGAATATCATCACACAGTTTATTTACAAAATAAATAAATAAACAAAGGAAATAAATCATTTGACCGGCTCTGTTTCTCAACATAAGAGCTCAGTGGAAATGAAAGGGGACTCTGTAGTTCTCATTCCTGGATTACAGTAATGTTTTGAGCTTGACTGTGAAAGGAAAAAGCGAATGTTTAGATGTAGTTTGACCAGCCGCTGATGAATGCACTCTTTAGAATGTAAATAGGTACTTTCCAACAACCAGAAATATGTAAAACGTGAACAGAGATTATGTGTAACTTGATTAGACTCCTGCTTGGTCTTATGAGGTGTGGGGAGACACAATTAATATACTAATTGGATTGCCCCACCACCTTATAGCTCACATAAGGCCTATTTCATACTGGTACCTTTTGGAGCTACAAAGATAAGAGAAAAATGATATTCGCTCATTAAGTAGTTGATGATGATTTGAAAGACCAGACAGGTCTACCAGAAACAGCCAGCCAATTTCTGTTCCCTGTAAAAATAAACATTTAAAAAGCATTTTCTTTTAAAAAAATAATCTTTTTATCAGAAATATAATCTGAAATAAAGAACAACTATAGACTCAATCTCCTGGCAAGATTTAGACTTTTGATAACTCTCTAGCAGGCCTTGTCAAGCAGTTATTGGTTGTGAGCATTAGCCAGAAGTATAGAAACACTTATAAATAGTGTATGCAGAAGGCTAGCTGCACTTAGATGGATGATTAATAGGTCTGCTCTTGTTAATCTACGGCATCTCTTTTGCATGAAGAAAGCAATTAGAAACACATTTCCGAATATCCCAGGCAGACCTTAGATGATACACAGCATAAATTTGAAATCTGGAAGTACCTGCATACAGAAGTCTAAATGAAATATACAGATACAACCCTAGCATTTCCCATTGTAGGTATTAGGAAACTATCAAAGTTTTTGGGCTGAAAATGCAATTTAGTTTTATCTTTACTTTCTGCATGATCCCTAAGGTGGTTTTTTTTTTCTTTTCCTTTTTTCTTTTGTTACATTTTAATATAATTTTTATATATTACCCTGTGTTAAAAATTAGAACAAAATCTATGACAGCTGTCTAGCATGTGTAAGCAGCAATAAAATTATAAACTAGCTATTACGTGCAGCTGATGAGAACAGCATCGATTAGGCAATGAATGAGGATTAAAGCAGCACTCTTTGAAGGGGTGACACTCATCACCTCATGTCCCCACCAATATGGTCTGTGGCACCAGGCAGTTTTCTCCCAGTTCACCCTGAGGGGATCGTTTGGGAAGCAAAGGTGCTTCTTCGTCTGTAGGGATGCAGTTTCTCACACACCTGAGTATGGGTAGAGGCAGGGATGGGAGGGATGGAAGGCCCCCAGATATGAAGGTACTTTGAGAGGGAAGGTTGTACTGGCCAAGGACTCATGTGGCTTGGTAAGTAAGATGGAGTTAAGAAATGCAGAGTTAAGTAGTGTGGGGCTGATGTTAAGGTATGATTTCCTCTTTCGGAAGCCTTCTAACACATCTTGTTTTCTTAGGCGGCAGTGAAGATCAATGGATTGCTCTCTGTGAGTATGTCAGCCATCCTCCCAGTCTCCAGCTGTCACCTCTTGCTTAATTTTAGGCAAATTTGTCAGACAGGTAGAGACCAAGAAATCCCACAAGATGCACGGTCTAGGGGTGATGTGAAGCCTGTGGGACCCTCAGTTTCTCCTGCCAGCTAGTGGCTGATGAGGCTCAGGTGGGACATGTGTGCACTCATCCTCCCATGCTCTCTCCCTGGGGAGACCCATGGGGATATGGGAGAGCTGAAAGCAGCAGCATGGGAGCTCAGGCAGTGCTGAAGGAAGGAAGGAATGAAACAGAGATGCTTGTGCTGGAGGGAATCAGAGGGCGAGGAAGATGATGTGAATACATGCCTGAAGTCAACAAGGCTTCTCTGTTCTCCCATGCATAGAGCTTCCCGACTGTATAAGAGAATTATTTGCTATCCTGTGTTACCCTGCATTGTTTTTTTATTTTTTTTTTATTTTTGGAAATAAGTGTTGAGGGTTTTTTTTTTTCATTAAGTTTCTGTCCACACATCTGTAATTTTGCAAAAGAAATTACGAATGCATTGTGACAGCATGCTCAGAGATAGTATTTGCTATTACAGTTTTACCTGAGGGAGAATAAGGATTAATGTGTTTTAATATCTATATTATTTTTTTTTTAATTAAGGAATTAACCCCTTCGTAACTCCCCCAGTGAAGTCTGGGAAGGAAAAAAGTATGTTATTTTGAGTTTCTCCATTTAGTTCATTAGAGAATAATGAAGTGCACGATTAAACCCTAATTTTACATTAAACCCCAGTTTTGGAATCCTCTTGAAAGTAAAAAGGAAAAATCTTTTTTTCTGTCCTGACTTTCTCCTGCTGATTCTCAGACAAGAGGAGGTGTTTTCAGTCTTCATACAGTTTGGTTGTAAAGACTTCGTATTTCTGCATTTCTCCCAGGCATAGTAAGTGGGAGTTTTATATCTGATTTCAGCCATCTAAAAATGAAGTATCACATTAAAGGTAAATGTTTATAGACTCTGTCTATAGTCAGTAGAGATCAATTGCTACAGAGAGCAATTGATTCTACTACCTTAGATAACCATCCTAGAATGACATGAAAATTATATACCCTCTCAAAGTACCTAATTTCCTTCACTTACTGGAGAAGGAAGCTAACTAACTAGCTTAGACCAGGTACTCACTTTTGGATAGTTAATATTAAATTATATGAATCCCACCAGTGGGTTTAATAAAAACAGGATTTGACAATCAACTCTTTATTTGTAGAAACTTTTAGAGAGGCTGAATTGGAAATGAGATTGTTTTGTATAGGGCAGTTGTTTTCCTATTTTTCAAGCATCGTTATATATGTGCCTGCTATACTCCAGTGCATCATTTATTCCTCTGCTGCCATGACGGACTTGGTTGGTTGACTTTGCAAAACACCTTTCTCCATGTCTCTCTTTTCTGAAGGTCAACATTTCAATTTATTGCAGTTTTATTTTTAGATCAGAATATGATGATGATGATGATTTCATTCATTTCTTTCTGTAGTTATTTCCAGCTTTGGAAGATGGCCTAGCAATTGACACTCCTTTTGAAATTGAACTCGAAGAAATGGCCAGTGACTTGTAGGTACTGCAGGTTTAAACTCAGCTCCTCAGATTTCTGTCAAAGGTGAAGTGTTTGTGCCATTAGCTATTATAAATCTTTTTCAAGTTTGCATGACTTTTATAACTCATATGTTGCAGATGGAAAACCTCATCTTCCTATTTTAGGGAAGTAGGCTGTTTGCCAAGCCCATTTTGACCAAGACATTAAATTGTTTATAGCTGTTTCAGCTCATCTGGCCTTTATGTAATCACTTAACATTTTCCACGTGTGGGCAAAGTCCCAGTCACCTTCTGTGCTTGAGCATATGTGGGATGCTATTCAACCTGTGGGATGTAAATCAGTGGTCTCTGGGTTTGACCTCATCTTTTCAGGAGGACTCTGACACTTCCTTGGTTGAAAGCATTTGTGGGAAAATCATTTATACATTCCCGGGCTTACGGGACTTGAGATTTACCATTTTATGAGAGCATTGTGAGGAGGTCTTTGTGCTACGTTTCTGAGTTCTTTGAGTCATTCATGCTGTTCTGTTTCTGTCAGTTTTACATTCTCTGTGGTGGCTTTAGCAACAAACACTTTGGACATTCCCAGCACCTACCTGACGTAAATAAATGTCTTTGCTATAGTCTCTCTTTATTTTTTTTTTTTTAATTAATGTGTTATTATTATTTTAAGTTTCCAGTTAAACCAAACCTTTTAGTAATCAGTTTCTCTGGGTGTTTTCTCCCAGTTGTAATCACTGTCTGGTCTCTAATCGCGAGCTCAATTACCATGACTGCTAACTGCAATTGCAGGATTAGCTCTTTAGCCTTAAACCGGTCACAAATTCTTCTGGATTTTCACCCTCTGTTTCTTTAAAACTTCTCTCTGAACTATTTCACTTTTATGAGTAGGAACATCCTTCTCAAATTAGCCTCATTTGCCTGAGTTTACTGAAAACTCTTTTTTCTTTCAGAACTAGCTATTACTATAATTTTTCTTCTAGCTGTTGTCCTTTTGACTGATGCACTCTGCTTGCGTGGCAGGGGAGGGAGGAGAAGGGGGATACTGAAGTGCTTGCTACCAAGTGTGAGCCAAACTCAGAGTAGCCTTATGATACATGGGCCTTCTCTGAGAACCATATTGAAGCATCGTCTCCCCACAGTTTCATAGCCTTTTCTCTGGCAATTGAATGTAATTTTTCATGGGGCAAGAAGAGGTAATCCTAGCTAGTCAGCTTCACTGTTGCATGCATGAGAACCAGATTACTTTTTTCCTTTAGATAGGTGAAGAAGTGTCACGTTACCAGCCGGCTTTGTAAAACTGGCAGAAGACACCAAAACCTGCTTCAACCATTAGCTGTACTGCATGCATACAAATTTCATACCTTTTACCGCCTGGAGAGACCTTTTTCTATCTGTCCTTCCTTTTCTAATTGGCCTTGGTCTCTTAATCTCCCTTGGGCATCCAGCAGCTAATCAGTGCAATTAGCCTCTGCCTCACTATGCTAATTGCTACTGTTGTCCAGTTGATTTCCTCAAAAATACCCAAGGAACCTGCAGAGGGAAAAAATAAAAATCAAAGAGCACAGTGACAATGGAGTATAAAACATGGGGCTACAGAAGGACAGGCCAGGAAATTTGTCACTACATGATCATCCATGCGTGGAGACCTCATAGCAGCCTTCCAGTATCTGAAGGGGGCCTACAGGGATGCTGGGGAGGGACTCTTCATTAGGGACTGTAGTGACAGGACAAGGGGTAACGGGTCCAAACTTAGACAGGGGAAGTTTAGATTGGATATAAGGAGGAAATTCTTTCCTGTTAGGGTGGTGAGGCACTGGAATAGGTTGCCCAGGGAGGCTGTGAATGCTCCATCCCTGGCAGTGTTAAAGGCCAGGTTGGACAAGGCCTTGGGTAATACGGTTTAGAGCGAGGTGTCCCTGCCCATGGCAGGGGAGTTGGAACTTGATGATCTTAAGGTCCTTTCCAACGCTAACTATTCTATGATTCTGTGTACCTGGGTGTAAAATGTGATTCCTTTCTATAAGCAATGGAGCAGTCTAGCACAGACCAAGCAGAAAACTGGAAGCTTTGCCTATGTTGGGATGGGCGTAAAAACCTGATAAAGGATTTATCATTACTTTAGCAACTTTAAGTGATGTAATAGCACAAAGGTTTCTTCCTTCTTATCTTTTTAGACTTCTTTGCAATTGCATACGTTTCATTGGCAGACCTCCTTTCTGTGAGGCAAAACGTATAGCGTGTACGGAGAAACATCACCTAGATTTGGGAGATAAAGCGTAAGAACACATTGCTCCCTTTCAGTGATTCATGAAACTGAACCCTTACTCTTTGAGGACCTCAGGCGCGCGAGCTGCAGGAAGGAGCAAGATTTACCATACGCTGATGACTGCACAATTGTTTTGATTTTCCTTGAAAGTAATAATTGCAGTCAAGACAGCCAAAAAAAGCTCTTTCAAGACCACTTCAGGTGAGTCAAGCTGAAAAAATCCAAAGGGGATTAATTCAGCTGGAGAAGGACTACCAGCAAACCCAAAATACCGTACCAGTTCCCTCAGGAAAGCACAATTGGCAAGTGTTCATTTGTTTATTTCATAAGCAACCTGTTCCAGGAATTCTTCAGCAGTATTTCTATTTGAAACACTTGTATTACTTTTTGCTTGTTTCCTCTACCTCTCTTTTTTCTGTGAAAGTGACAGCATTTTCTTTGTCAAGCTTCAAGAAAAATATCTTGGCATCTGCTGGGAGAAAAGTTATCTCGAGCATCAGTTCATTCAAGAGTAAACATAGGCTTTGTGTTCTGCGTAGCTGATTTTTTTTTATCCTTGTCGCTTATAAAAGTTTAATATAGACTATCAAATTCTGCAGTAATGCAGAACAACCGCCAAACAGGTTGCCAGATTTGCACATTAACCCTCATCCTGATCCCTCCAGCTTTGACATCAGGTTGTTGTCTTCTGTTTCTTTACCTTCCTCCTTCTGGGAGACCGGGCAAAATTCCTGTCTTAGATTTCTGTTCAGATCTGAATGGAAAGTCAACACCTTGCCTCCTTGTAGGGTGAGATAAACAGTACAGGGGCTACTACGAACTACCCATTCGGAATGGTGCCTGCCTTGCTGAGGGTTGTATTTATGTACCCACTCTTCCAAAGTCTCCCAGAAGTGAACAGAATCAGAAAGTCTCCAAGAGAATTTACCGGACCACAAAGAAATAAAGTGCTTGCTTGGCTGTGTCTTCTCATGCACAGAACATTGATCTGATAGAATGCTTCTGGGGATAGGTGAGGAGGAAGACCAAGCAGGTAGCCGAGGGAATAAAACCCCATCACAGCACTGCAATCACCCCTCACTCTGTGGTAATGTGCCCAGTGGATAGATCTAGAATTTTCCTTTGCTCTCAGGTGCCCTCGTTGAGGCCCTGAGGGCATCAGTAAGCCTTAATGACCCTAAGCAGCCTCACCTGTGCATCGAACCACACCCAGGAGCCCTATTTAAACCCAGCTCTGTGCGTGGGCTTTGTTGGGGGAAGGCTGCTCTTGAGCTCTGTTTGTGCCTGTGAAGTTTCTTATTCTGGACTTCAAGCTATAGCCTGACTGCCTGGCTTGACCATTTGGGACTGGTGTGCCCTGTGCTCTGCTGTATGTGTCACTTCGCTTGGAAGTGGCATTTAATTGCAATGTTTCAGGTCAAGCTTGTGGGGGGAGTCTTGCTGAGGCTGCCACAGCTCCCAGTTTGACTGCGAGTTAGCCAGATAATTGGAGAGACATGGGAAGATGTCCATCGAAAGAGGATAAGAGGCTTCTAAAACAGGAGGTGGAGAAAGAGTTCTCCATTCACAGTCCATTAAGAGGAGCTTCAGCCAACCTCAAGCAGTCATTTCTAATGCAGCTAAAGCAAGGTAAAAGTGTTGAGCCTTATTGCTTTTACTGATAAGACTTTACTTTTTAAAGCAGTATGCCGAACATATTTAAATGCTTCTATATATACTTGCATAGACAAACTTCTATTGATGCGTCTCAAATGCATCTGAAAGCTATTTTGTGTGTGTCTGTGTGTTCTGGTGTTCCTCAGGGTTGGTACAGCTACCAGGTGCTAAAAGCCCTTCAGAGTAAGACTTAGCAGGAGCTGCAAGGATACTGAAAGCAAACATACAGATACTAATCAAGCTTTCTACGGGTCTCAGTAACTGAGCAAGTATTACTGTGCGTGCACAGCTACACAATACTGCACGTTCTGGGTTTGGCTTGAAAAAGACGTCTTTGCATGGTGTTTGTATCCTCAGGTCAGCTACAGGCCTGCCAGAGCTGGTTGAACCTGTGATGCAGGTGTTGCTCCATCTTCTTCAGCCTGGTGAGGTTTCCGTTACCTTTCCTCAGGGCAGTGAGTGAATCCTTCTGTCTGGGAGGCTACAGCTGTGTCTAACCTTGTTTCTATGATGGCTGGGGAGGAAATGCCTTATGGAAAGGAAGCATACCTGTGGTGGTAATGATTATGTTGCTAAAGAGGTGCTTAAGACAATATAGCAGTGATGCTAGATTTTTTTTTGTATTGAGACCCTTTGTTATATGTCTATCATGCGCGGGCGCACCGACCTACTGCGCGTGCGCGGGTTCCTCGAGCTACTGCGCATGCGCGGGCGCACCGAGCTACTGCGTTCAGTGTAGCCGCAACCTTCCCATCCATAGGCATTACACAAAAAAAGACTTTTTCCTGGTCTTGTTATTTCATAGAATCATATATTCATAGAATAGTTGGGTTGGAAGGGACCTTAAAGCTTACCCAGTTCCAGTTTAGGTTTGTCTTTCCTATCATCACAGGTGCCATACATCTGTGTATTTTTTAGTTCTTCAAAATGAAAAATCACAAAAAATCATATGCATTCACACTGCTGTATTTTCCTTGCATTAAGGTTCTGATTTTAATGTTTAGCATTCTTCATCAAGAGGAAAAAAATGCATTCTGATCTTGTTGAAAGGCAAAGACAGATGGTTTGGGAACTCAGTGCTGGGACCAGCACCACAGATAGCCAAGACCTACCCCTCTGAAAGAGAGAAGAATGTGTCAAAAATGGTTGAACACGTCACTGATGCATAAAGGCAGTCAGCATGTATAGCAAATCACTCCCACTTTAACTGGAATGTGATTTCCATTGGGTTAATTTAGGAAATATGCTGTTTGACTGTTTCACAGAAGTATTAAAGAAAGACACTATTCTTAGGGAAAAAAAAACAAATAACCCTTGTCTATTTCAGTTCTTGAATTTTCCACTTAGGCATCAGGTCATTAATTCCTGACTCAAGTTTTACTCCACAAGAACAAAAGACCAGTAAGACACTCCCAAGTGTGCTGCTGTCTGAATCTCTTAAGAGACTAATGGATAACAGGCAGGGTTTGAAGGAAAGCTGACAAAGGGAGAGACGAAAGGTCACTAACTAGAAAGGTTTTTTGTGTTGGAGAAGAAAGACTAAAGGGGTGAGAGCAAAGGCCAGGTTGGATGGGGCTTGGAGCAACCTGATCTAGTGGAAGATGTCCCAGCCTGTGGCAGGGGGTTGGCACTGGCTGAACTGTAAGGTCTCTTCCAGACCAAACCATTCTATGATTCTGTGATTCTATGAAATCTATGACTCAGTTGTGAAATGGGATTAAGAAGATCAAGGTGGGATTTGATGAGCATCATGTAATAGTTCCAAAATGCTGCAGGTGCTGTTTCCTAATAGCTATGTCTACAATAAGAAAATATTTTACTGGGGAGAAATTGTTCATTTACTTTTTTTCTTTTTTTTCTTTTTTCTTATTTTTCTGAACTAATGGGCAAAGGAGGGTAGCAGTATTGACAAAGTAAAACAGATTGTTGCTTCAGAACACATGATGGCAATGTTGCACCACTCCAGAAGAATTGTCATGTGGCACTTACCCAGCCAATATTAATTTACTGAGCAACAAGCAGGTAGATGCAGTAGAGTAATGCTTTACCCAGGGAATATTATACTTGCACATGGTAGCACTGATTGTTTTCTATTAAAATACAGAGGAAACTATAAGAAAAATACTCTTTTTCCTTTCCTTTTACCACTCTTCTATTGTTTACGTGCATCCTAAGCACTGATACAGTTTGTTTTGCAGAAATAATGTAGATGATATTGGAAAAAGATATGACTATTTAGTTTCATTCCATAAACCCAAATACATCTGCCTTAGAGGAGCACTTAGATTAATAAAAACCTCTACCCATTGTGCACAGAGATAACATAAGAGCTGTGAAGCTTTCTCCTCCTCGAAAGAAAGCTTTACTGCTCAAATAAGCTAGTCATGAACTTTCAGAAAGATCTCTAGCCTAAATATAAGCTTCCCTAAATGTCTATAAAGAAATGCTGGCATTGCAGAAGAACTTGGAGGGAAAAGCTTCAAGCTCTTGGCACAAAACCCCCTGGAGCTGATGCTGTTTGATGGAACCCTTCAGGTGATCTCTGCAGCAGAATAGTGTCATGGTTTAAGCCCAGCAGGTAACTCAGAACCACGCAGATTCTTGCTCGCTACCCCCCCCCCCCCCATCCCACTTCCTCCCCCTGGTCTGGGAGACATGGGGACAAGAGTCGAAAGAGTGTAACTCCCACGGGTTGGGATAAGAGCAGTCTAGTAACTAAGATATAACACAAAACCACTACTGCTACCACCAGTAATAATAATGATAAGGGAAATAACAGGGTATGAGAATACAACTGCTCACCACCCGCCAACTGATACCCAGCCAGACCTGAGCAGTGATCTAGCCCTTCAAGGTAACTGCCCACAGTTTATATACTGGGCATGACGTGCTGTGGTATGGAATACCTCTTTGGTTAGTTTGGGTCAGGTGTCCTGTCTCTGCTTCCTCCTGGCTTCCACTCCTCCCTGGCAGATCATGAGACTCAAAAAGTCCTTGGTCAGAGTAAACTTTACTGAGCAACAACCAAAAAGTATCAGTGATATCAGTGCTGTTCCCAGGATGAAAGTAAAAAACACAGCACTGCACCAGCTACTAAGAAGGAGAAAAATGACTGCTGCTGCTGAACCTAGGACTGTATCCACCCCTTATTCCATACCATTCACGTCATGCTCAGATCCCACATTTTTCAGTATAACATCACTCTTGTCTCAATCATATATATATATACACACATCCACAGAGAGAGATATCATTTGTTAGTGCTATAAAGCTGATGAGTTCATCTCACTGCACCCCACGGGCTTCATCCCTTGTAACAGTCTTCCAGAGCAGGAGAGACAGTGTGCGGTGTTGGATTGTTGCCTGGTGATGACACCGTGGAACTTCTCTGGTCACTGCTCAGCTTGGTTGGTTTCATCAAAGTGGTCTTTGTTGGAATGATGATTAGAGGGATGTCAGCACCAGTTGCTGGTGACCTGAAGGCACCTAGTTGGTGGGCTATAAAAATGCTACGTAGCAGGCAACACCATATAGTTGAGTTAATTGGCTATTTTCACCTAAAATCAATCCCCTTGAGGTACACATCGGACTTCCTCATCTTCCCACATTACCCACCAAGTATACCCAGGTCCCTGGGCAAAAGCAGTCCCATGAGTGGGTTTGCCTTTACCTGAAGCAGGAATAACACAGACTGTATTTCCCAGCAAATTCTTTATGTGCACCACAGGAACTTTATCCCCTTCTAAGGTATGTAAAAGTTCTGACTGGGCTGGGCCAGCCCTGTTGGCAGATCCTCTGGTGTTTCCCAACCAGATGGCCTCTCAGTGCTTGAAAGTTCCTCCACCCATTGCTCTTAGTGTAGTTTTTAACAGCCCATTGTACGGTTTGATTTTCCCAGAGGCTGGTGCATGGTAGGGGATGTGGTATACCCACTCAATGCCATGCTCTTTGGCCCAAGCGTCTATAAACAAATCCCATTGTTAGACTCAATTCTCTCTGGAGAGCTGTGTCGCCACAAAATCTGTTTCTCAAGGTGCAGGATAGTGTTCCAGACAGTGGCGTGGGGCACAGCATATGCTTCCAGCCATTCAGTGATTGCTTCCACCATGGTAAGTGCATGGCGCTTGCCTTGGCAGGTTGGTGGGAGTGTGATACAGTCAATCTGACAGGCCTCCCTGTATTTGTACTTCAGCCATTGTCCTCCATACCAAAGAGGCTTTAACCATTTGGCTTGTTTAACTGCAACACATGTTTCATACTCATGAATAACCTGGGCAATAGTGTCCATTGTTAAGTCCACCCCTCGATCACGGGCCCATCTGTATGTTGCATCTCTGCCCTGATGGCTTGAAGTGACATGGGCCCACCGGGCCAAAAATAATTCACCCTTATGTTGCCAGTCTAAGTCCATCTGAGCCACTTCAATCTTAGCAGCTTTATCCACTTGTTGGTTGTTCTGGTGCTCCTCAGTGGCCTGACTCTTGGGTACCTGGGCATCTACATGATGTACCTTCACCACCAGGTTCTGCACCCGGGCGGCAATATCTTGCCACAGTGCAGCAGCCCAGATGGATTTACCTCTGCATTGCTAGTTGCTCTGATTCCATTTCTGCAACCACCCCTACAGTGCATTTGCCACCATCCATGAGTCAGTATAAAGTACTGGCCGCTTTTCTCGTTCAGCAATGTCCAGGGCCAGCTGGATGGCTTTCACCTCGGCAAATTGACTCGATTCACCCTCTCCTTCAGCAGTTTCTGCAGCTTGTTGTCAAGGGCTCCATACAGCTGCCTTCCATCTCTGATTTTTTCCCACAATACGGCAGGACCCCTCAGTAAACAAGGCATACTGCTTTTCACTTTCTGACAGTTTATTATATGGTGGGGCCTCTTCAGCACACATCACCTCCTCCTCTGGTGACATTCTGAAATCTTTGACCTCTTGACAGTCCATGATGACCTCTAGAATGCCTGGACGACTGGGATTTCCTGTTTGAGCTTATTGTGTAATTAGTGCAGCCCATTAATCCATGTAGCATCGGTTGCATGATGTGTAGAGGAGACCCTGCCTTTGAACATCCAGCCCAGCACAGGCAACCGGGGTGCCAGGAGGAGCTGTGCTTCAGTGCCAATCACCTTCAAAGCAGCTCAAACCCCTTCACAGGCTGCCAGTATCTCTTTCTCAGTTGGGGTGTAGCTGGCCTCAGATCCTTTGTATCCCCGACTCCAAAAGCCGAGGGGTCGACCTTGAGTCTCTCCTGAAGCTTTTGGTCAGAGGCTCCAGGTAGGCCCATTCTCCCCAGCTGCGGTGTACAGTACATTTTGTACATCTGGCCTGGCCCGGACTGGTCCAAGGGCTACTGCGTGAACTGTCTCGCGTTTAATTTGCTCAAAGGCTTGTTGCTCAGGGCCCCATTTAAAATCATTCTCCTTCTAGGTCACATGATGGAGAGGGCTTACAATCAAACTGTAATTTGGGATGTGCATTCTCCAGAACCCCACTTCACCCAAGAAATCTTGTGTTCCTTTCTTTTTAGTTGGTGGAGACATTGCTGCTATCTTGTTGATCACATCTGTGGGGATCTGTCTGCATCCCTCTTGCCATTTTATTCCCCAAAATTGAATCTCCTGTGCACGTCCCTTGACCTTACTCCGTTTTATGGCAAAACCGGCTTTCAGCTGGATTTGGATTATTTTCCTCCCTTTCTCAAAGACTTCTTCTGCTGTATCACCCCACACAATAATGTCATCAATGTATTGCAGGTGTTCTGGAGCTTGCCCCTGTTCCCGTGCAGTCTGGATCACTCCATGGCAAATGGTAGGGCTGTGTTTCCACCCCTGGGTCAGTCGGTTCCAAGTGAACTGGACACCCCTCCAAGTAAAAGCAAACTGTGGCCTGCACTCTGCTGCCAAAGGAATTGAGAAAAACGCATTGGCAATATCAGTCGTGGCATACCACTTGGCTGCCTTTGACTCTAATTCATACTGAAGTTCTAGCATGTCTGGTACGGCAGCACTCAGTGGTGGTGTGACTTCATTCAGGCCACGATAGTCTACTGTTAGTCTCCATTCTCCTTTAGACTTTTTCACTGGCCATATGGGGCTATTTAAGGGTGAGCGGGTCCTGCTGATCACTCCCTGACTCTCCAGTCTACGGATCAGCTGATGGATGGGAATCAGGGAGTCTCAGTTGGTGAGATATTGCAGCCGGTGCACTGCTGTGGTCGCAATTGGCACTTGTTCTTCTTTGACTTTCAGCAACCCCACAACAGAAGGATCCTCTGAGAGACCAGGCAAGGTGGACAGCTGCTCAATTTCCCAACAATACCAAAAGCCCATCGGTACCCTTTTGGGTCTTTGAAGTGCCCTCTCCTGAGGTAGTCTATGCTGAGGATGCATGGAGCCTCCAGACCAGTCACAATAGGTTGCTTTTGCCATTTTCTCCCAGTCAGGCTGATTTCAGCCTCCAGTACAGTCAACTCTTGGGATCCTCCTGTCACTCCAGAAATATAGATGGGTTCCACCCCTTGACAGCTTGATGGCATCAGGGTACATTGTGCACCGGTATCTACTAGAGCCTTATACCTTTGTTGGACTGATGTGCCTGGGCATCTGATCCACACAGTCGAGTAAATCTGATTGTTGCCTACCTCCCCTTGGCTGGAGGCAGGGCCCCTCTAATAGTCATCACAACGTTGGACACTTAAGTTGTGTTGGAAGGGATTATTCTTCGTTATCACAGGAGCTGAAGTAGAATCAGCTCTTCCACTCCTTCTGGGAACCTGCTCACCCTCCTCTGGGAACTGAAGCTGCAGCTCTCATGGGATGATCAGTCTTGGCCCTTGCTCCCCTCTTCAGTTCACTCACCCATTCCTCCAAAGCTAAAGTAGGTTTTCCGTCCCACTTCATCATGTCTTCTCCATGATCCCGCAGGTAGAACCATAGGGTGGCCCATGGCGTATACCTCCTGTATCTCCTCTCTCAAACAATAGGACGTCTTTTGTTAATAGCTGAGACATGTGTTAGTACATGTGAGGAGCTGGATAAATCAGATAGATCATCCCTCAATTGTTTGAGATCCTGGGACAGTTTTTCCACAGCTGAGATGATGGAAGGGATGAGATTGTCTTCGAACTGTCTGAGTTTATGAATCATTTCATCCACTGTTAGCACTACTATGTCATTCCAGGTTACTGTTGCCAATGAATGGGTATATGATGACTGTGCATTCTGTGTAAGTTTTTGCCACATGGGTCATGCGTATTCGACTTCAGCTGGGTCTAGGGGTATATCCCCGTTATTCGGCTTGATGTGATAGATCATAGAATCATAGAATAGTTAAGGTTGGAAAGGACCTTAAGATCACCAAGTTCCAACTCCCCTGCCATGGGCAGGGACACCTCACTCTAAACCATATAACCCAAGGCCTCATCCAACCTGGCCTTGAACACTGCCAGGGATGGAGCATTCACAGCCTCCTTGGGCAACCTATTCCAGTGCCTCACCACCCCTAACAGGAAATAATTTCCTCCTTATATCCAATCTAAACTTCCCTTGTTTAAGTTTTAACCCATTACCCCTTGTCCTATCACTACAGTCCCCAATGAAGAGTCCATCCCCAGCATCCCTATAGGCCCCCTTCAGATACTGGAAGGCTGCTATGAGGTCTCCACGCAGCCTTCTCTTCCCTAGGCTGAACAGTCCCAACTTTCTCAGCTGATCTTCATATCTACCATGGCTGATTCCCTCAGAGACTGGATGCCTTTGTCTAAAGTAGTCCACTTGGCTGAACGACTCGTAACCTTGTCCTTGTATGGGTAATCATTTGAACATTAGGTATATTTCAAACCTCATTGCAACTATGATGAGAACAAAAGGTTTTTGTTGGTGTCCCATTTGCCTGCATCTCTTGCATCTCACTGCTGTGCCCTTGCACAAAGGACTATCAAGATGAATAAAATTTTCCATCATCATCATGAAGAAAGGATGTCAAATTATGCAGACTGATAAGAAAATGCCTTCTGTTGATTTATTTATTTTTCTCTTTGGAACGACTTGTGATTATAGAAAATTTATCTTCCCAGTGAGGACAAACTAAGATCCAAAAACTCCAATGGGACAACGAGTGATGCTGGGGTAATTTGTATCCAGGGAGTGCTGCTCTGGGCGTCCCGTTTAAGGAGTTGAGGAAACTCAGTCATAGAAATACAGACTGATTCGTGTTGGACAGGACCTTAAAGCCCATCCAGTTCCAATCCCCTTCTATGGTCAGGGACACCTTCCCCTAGACCAGGTTGCTCCATGCCCCATCCAAACTGACCTTGAACACTGCCAGGGATGGGGCAGCCACAGCTTCTCTGGGCAACCTGTGCCAGTGCCTCACCATCCTCACAGGGAAGAACTTCTGCCTCATCTCAGTCTCCCTTCTGACAGGTTAAAGCCATAGCCCCTTTTCCTGTCCCTACAGGCCCTTGTTCAAGCCCCTCTCCAGCTTTCTTGTAGCTTCTTTAGGCACTGGAAGTTGCTGTAAGGTCCTCCCAGAGCCTTCTCTTCTCCAGGCTGAACAAGCCCAGTTCTCCTCACTGCATATATTAAGAGCTTGCTCTTTGTTTTGTTTCCTATTGCAGCAGCTGATTGCAAGGAATGACAGGCACTGCTGAAACACCCAGTTTTTCATTACAGAATTGAACTTCAGCAAAGTAAAATAAATCAGGTTACTTCACGACGCAAACAAAACTGTTGTTATTGTCTTAATAAAAGAAAATCGATCCAAGGAAGGAGTAAGAGAGTGAAGATCAAGTGAGTCCTTATCTCATAGTGCAGTGACATTTTCTTATCCTTCTTAGAGTTTGTGGCCAGCTCTAGGAGTTATAGTACTAAACTTGCATATTAAAATTCAAACTACTAGCTGAACTTCAAAATATTTTCCCTAATGACCATCAGATTTAAAAGAAATACTCATTATTTCTCTATCTGGGAATGGCTTCCTTCTGTCAAAGTTATTTTGTTAGTCACCAGTAGCTGATGCATTGCTTTACCTTTTTTAAAGTGGTTAGAAATACAGAGTAATACATACTATGAAGTAAGTAATAATTTATTGCAAGGTGTGCAGTATGTAAAATGTCATATACTTTGCAGAGATTAATGCATGAGCCAAGCTCAAATACATTAACTTAACCAACTATCTGAAAAGCAAGCTCAATGGAAGAGGGAAATGAATGCAACATAGGAAGAAAAAGGCATTGTAGTGACAGAAAATTATATATAGCATATGTACTTAATATAGGGACTTCAGCAAATTAATAGCTTATCTCCGATTTCAAGTATGCAGATACTTGTCTCTGTTGGAGATAGTCACATAATTCAAAGTGGGCCAGTTATGCCTGACAATCCAAAACTGAGCACTGGAGCCTGAGTTTAGCAAATCTTAGTCTGTTCCAGAATGCCTCACGTCAGTGTATAGTATTTCAAAGCGTGTTTCTACAACATTTTCAAGCAAATATCCATGTCTCATTCTGCTAAGTCCAATTTCTGCAATACACATTAGTAGAAGAGGTAAGACAAAACAAGTCTATAGATTTCTAATGGACTGCTGTATGTTGAGCTCTTTGGGAAAGATCTGCTTACATGTAGAACCATGACTTCTAATTTTTTGAATATGTATCTGTGATACATCCTGAGGTCAGCTTCAAAAGAGTCCAGTTTTCTTTGTTACACTCTAAAGCCAGCATGTTTTCTGTGATAACATCAGAATTGTTCTGTAAAGCTCTTGACCCTCAAGTCAGGCATTTTACTTGATGTCTTCTCTGTTAACACTACTCACCATTCTATTGACTATGATTGGCACACAATAATTTCAGTCTTTATACGCAGTAGTTAGCTTAGTTTTAATGAAGGCCATCAGAATTTTAAAAAGTCCACCACAGACCTGCCATCTTACTCTCTCTTCCTATAGTGCCTTACTCTGTTTTTATCCCCAGTACTTCTGGCCTCAATTGCTACAGCATTTTAGGCTACAGAAGAAGCCCATCTCTATTTCAGTAAGTTGCAAGATAGTGTTGAACAAGGCCCTGTAAGCATAGGCCAAGCCCCAGCACGTTGCCATGATTTGTCTGTCTCTGGTATTGCCAGAATGACCACACACCTCATTTAAGTGTTTTACTAATTCTTCTGGATTATGCAGTTGTTCAGTGGTGAAATTCCAAAGTACTGGAGGGGCCCACTGACCTAGATACTTGCCTGTAGTATCCTACACACCCATGACTGTCCAGCCTCGGGGAAAATCTCTTGGTCCTCCTATATTGTCGTTTAACCCCAAACAAAACTCAAACCTGACTCTGCTTAACTCTTGAAATAAGGCAAAATGGTTGTGGGCAAAATACACTCTGTAGGCATGCCAACATGGTGATCCCCGTCACAATCAGCAAACAGGTCTCAAGGGTATTCAAAGGCCATTCAAAAACTTCAAAACTCTTAAATGATGCTGTAAACGATCTGGAGGTGGGACAGGGAAGGTAAAAGAATGTCTCCTTCACAGGTTGACCACCTGAGAAGGAGAAAAAAGACGTGTAATTGTATTCCTCCCAAAGTATAAAGGTGGTGACCACACTGGTAAGATAAGCCAGATCAGTTTCATGATCAATGATTCTATTGTATTACAAATCATTACCATAAAGTACAATGAAACAAGAACCTTAGCCAAAGCCCCACACTTAAAAAACACTAATACAGCAAATACCAGCTCAAAATAAGGTATGATATTCTGAAACTGTGAGACCAAGAGGAACAACTTTGAGAGCCAATAAATCAGCATTGTGACAAGTAACTATTAATCTGGACAGATCTGTGGTTATGTCAAGACTTCGTGCCCCACGTTGGGCGCCAAAAAGAACTTTGTGGTTTAAACCAAGCCAGACTGCTCGTTCACTCACTCTCCCTCCCCCCACACTTTTTCCCTCCCTCATTCTTTCCTTCCCCCCGCAACCCTCTCTGCTCCTGGAGGGATGAAGGAGAATCAAAAGAATGCAACTCCCACAGGTTGAGACAAGAACAGTCCAGCAACCAATGTACAACACAAATCACCACCACTACCACCAACAACAATGATAAGAGAAAATAACAAGGGAAGAGAATACAATGCCACCCACCGAAAAATGAGTTTGATCCAGAAGACCCTGTGTCCTTCCGGGTAACTCCCAGTAAATAGTCCAATTGCAATGCTGGAGACCCTCTCACAACCCCCACATCCTCTGGCCTTCAGCACCCCAACTCATCACCCCAGGGCTTGGTCAAAACACCAAGGCCTCAGAGCATATTCCCAAACCGTTCTTCATGCAAATCCTATTGCCTTTGCTCCCCACAAAGGTCACTGAAACTACAGTCCCCAGTTGGTCCAAAAGACTGGAGGGACTAGTACCGAGTTAATCCATTCACCACACTGGCGCCCTCAGTAAGCCACAAGCACATTGGAATCCTACCCTTAAGAAAGCCAACCTTCACTGAACTAGGTGGTGTAAACTGCACCCAATGCAAGGCAACATGATATGCAGCCATTCTGGTTACTGGGCTTTGTGATTCTGGTCATACTAAATATTTTTACCGGTACGCAAGCTTTGACTGATAAGTGTCATTTAAAAATCATATTCCCAGTAAACACAACAAATGTAATTGTTTTTGGCTAAGAGCTTGAGGCAAAAATAGTTTTAAGCAGCAGCTAGTGCAGCAGCTCCTGTAGATGCTACTGCAAATTTGATGTGCTACCAATAGTTCATAGCTGCACAAGAGTTTGAATATCACCTGTCAGTACACAAAAAACAAAGAATCACTTCCACTCCTCATTCCAGTACAGAACCAATAGAAAATAGATCTGAAGCCTGAATATTCCCCAAGTAGGGGCTGCCTTAAGGTGTGGGGAGCTGCTTAAGTCCCCAGGGTGGGTACAGAGTCTTAAGTTCAGCTCAGATTTCACCAAATTTTTGACTAGAGGAGACATTTCAGATACTTCACTGAAACTGCCTTTCTGTTTACTCCATTTAAGCCTCTCTTCCGTATATAAAGCCCTAATAACTTTTCTGTCACATGCTCTGCAATTAACAGATAATTGAATCAACTCAGCAAGAGCATGACTCATTAAGTGAGCAATATCCATTTTCAACAGGACAAAAATATCCATATAGGCCCAATTAATTGTTCCATGATACTATTTAGCATGTATTTAATTAATTAAAAGGCTTTCCTTCCTGTCAAAGGTATAATCAAGGCAATTTTCTTACAAACATAATCAAGAAACCGTGCAAGGAAAGCTGAGCAATATGAGCTATTTTTTCATGTGGAAAGTTAAGTGTTTTTCTATCATTTTTCCCCTCTGGGATTCAAATAGAGCTTTACAAAAGTTGTTGTTCTTTTATGTGCAATTGGTCCATGTGAACTTTCAGAGGTTACCTGAAACTAGGCCAGGAAAGTACTTTTTTGCCCTTTATCTTCTGAGAGATTGTATCAATAGTTCTTTAAAAAGAAGAATGACCTGAGGTCACAGAAAAATCAAGAATGCTTATACTAAAACAACTGACGTTTAAAACAGAGAAACTTTACTGTGAGGTAGCTACTGATGGGGGTGGTTTGAAGAAACACATGGTTTGGGGTTTTTTCCTCAGTGCTGGCACCAGAAGTAAAATTCCATCTGGAAAAGAAAGGTTAGGGAAGGTCAACTGAAATGCTTGAAAAAACTGAAAGCTCAGTTAAACCAACAAGTGATAATCATAGAATCACACAATGGTTTAGGTTGGAAGAGACCTTAAAGCTCATCCAGTTCCAAACCCCCCTGCATGGAAGGGACACCTTCCACTAGATCAGCTTGTCTGAGGCCCTGTCCAGCTGGGCCTTGAAAACTGACAGGGATGGACCAGCCACAGCTTCCATGGGAAACCTGTGCCAGTGCCTCACCAGCCTCATAATCATAACTATAACCACAACCATAATCATCATCAGTTGGCATTGGTATTCTCCCCTAGCTATTCCTTTGGGGAGGTGAGTGTGAGGCACATTTTGGAACATAAATTAAAATTACACTCTCCTCTGGGAAGCTTCTTGATAAGCTGCAGTTCCCTGGAAATGTCCCAGAGAAACGCAAGAGATGGCAGTGAAAGTCAGCATGTTTCCTGTGCTGATTCTCATAGAGCTACTGTGGGATGGGAGTATCAAGAGAAACTTACAGTGACCACAGGGAAAACTATTTTAAAGTTGATTGAACTGAGTTTTCTTCTGAATTATTTCAACCAGCAGCACCTCCCTGACTTGGGTAATACAAATGCTTCATAAAAATAAGGGCTTTACGCAATACACATCTATTGACATTGAAAAGTGGCTATCCAGAGGGAGCCTCTTAGGCTCTTGATGTGGAAAAGGTTCCCCCTTCCCATTGAAAAATGCAGCAATGCCACACCCTGTTATCTGTATATAACACTGGAACCAGATGATCTTTAAGGTCCCTTCCAACCCAACCCATTCTATGATTCTCTGATTATATGTTTATTGCTGTATAGTGTGGCTGTTAAGATCAGTAAAGGCAAGGAGGAAAAACAGTACAAGGAGCATGCCCTACAAATACAAATTTGTTACTGGTTTTGAATTCTGGAAAAAAAATTAACTTCATATATTCCAAAGTAAGACCAAATGTGATGTAATTTACTCAGGCAAAGCATTCAAGGCTGAGCTTGAAGTCATGAGCCACAGATCTACATACAGACACAGGTTTTCTCAAAGCCCTAATGTGGTTCCTATCCAACATTTCCTTTCAAGATTCTGGATTAAGGAGTTTATGTAAAAGAAGAAAAAAATAAAAGCCATCTCTCCTATACTAGCATGCAACTGTAATGCACTAGACTGCTCAGAAAAACAGAATATTTAAATAACACATCATTTGAATTTTTGCAAATGCTGGCAGTGATGAGTCATAAATGGGTTGCCATTCTGTGTACAAATCAAGATTTTATAGGGATGCCCTGGAACTAAGTCAGACTAAACCTACATCACTAAGATGTACCATCCTTTTTACCATTTTCAGAACTGGAATGCCAAGACAATAACAATCATAGCAAGCAAAATTCTCCAGACTTCAACCATTTGTTCTCACATGCCTTAGTCTTAGAGGGAAAATGATCAAATCCAGCTCCTAGCTGATGCAGTGCTTTGTTTCTATAGTATATTCTTCACCATTTTTTTTCAGATTTATTTTACTTAACCTTAGCCCACCAACTTCCCTTTGTGGTAGTTGCAGAGTCTAGTATATAAAATAGCATATATTCACAACAGAGAAAGAGAATAATATATATTCAAGGCCACGGGAGGGCTAGGACTGGATGAGCTTTAAGGTCCCTCCCAAACCAAACCAATCTGTGATTCTATGATTCTATATCTGAATTTCAGCAAGTTGTTTTTTTCCTAAATTTAACATAATTATGTTTTGTTCCTTATTTCATCACTTCTGTTACGAGAACTCTGTTTTTTCAGTAACATCTCTGAAGGATGACTTTAATTTGTTGGTTCTAGGGCAGTGAGTGAAAAGTGAAAAGAATAAATATTTCAAAAATGAAATTTGGACAAGTAGAGGATTCCAAGCGGATAAACACTTATTTGAATATTTCTGCTCAGAAATGCTCTCAATTGCAAGCACGTTGTAAAACACGCCCTGTAATACTATTACCCTTGGAATAGTAAGTAATTAAATTTGGATAGCTTGTTTGCCAGCACATTCATACTTGTGGGTTTGGGAGTGGAGTTTTATTCAGCCAGCTCTTTTGACAAGGAAGATTCTTGTACAACTATTGTAAAATCAAAAGAAAACATCAAGTGCCACATTCAGAGCACAGGCAATATTTGGCTGCTCAGCGAAACTCTCCTTCCACTAGCTTTCCTTCTTCCTGCTGTCAGCAGAAAGATACTCACTGGGCCATTATCTTTTTTATTGCTAATGTACATTATCAAGTACAGTTTACCTTATGAATGTTTATGAACATTAACTAGATCTGTGGAATTCTAGAAGTGTTTTAAAACCCAAAACAAAAAGTCTTAAATGGATCCTAATTTGGTTCTGGGAAATGCTATTCAGCTAGTGAGGCTGTCTGTACTTTTGACAGTCTGGATTTTGAAATACGTTACCAGAACCCTTGGTGGGCAGAGGGGTCAGATTGTCATCAGCTGACTTAAGCACAGGCAGCTTGTAATTAAATTTTCATTCAGTAAGCAGGCTGGCCAGTATTTACATTTTTCTGAATGATTGTTTTTAATGGCTTTGCAAATGCTAAGCTTGTGCATGATATTCTAATGGTGCCTGGCCCAGGCAGCAGCTTTGCATTTTTTTTTACTTGAAAAATTTATCCAGCAGGAAAGTCACTCTTCGCATTAATGCAGTGTCTTGTCAAGTTTAGGTAAGCTAGTTGCAAATTTGACATAGGAAAGACAAAAACAAAAATAAGGAAGAGAGGATGAAAAAATGCATCTCAACATTTCCCTCTCAAAGAACAAATGTGCAATCTGCATCAAATCTAAATGGCAGAAGCAACACTTCCAAGTAATTGGTAAAATTTGTCTACTAGCTAAGTCAGTCTGAGGAATATAAGCAACATGATAAATGACACTTGCCTCTTTCTAAGAATTATGCATATCATATTGCATATTACAAGGATTTATACATACAGATAGAAAGCAGATGAATTCAACAGAACTTACTAAAATTAAGGTTTACTTGCTGCAAGTACGTACCTGCACTCCAGAAAGTGCCACCAGATTCCTCAACCACAATAGCCACAAAAGAACGAAGTCTGTTGTAAAAGATGATAGAATGAGGCTAAAACCTTAATTTATAGTGTTAGCACTGCCACAAAATACACTGAAGAATCCTATACAATTTTTAATCTCATTTTAATGGCTCAAGAGGTAACTGGGTTGTAAATCTATTTGAATTACAAAATCATTACACTAATTTTTCAGCTGGGTATTCAAAGGTTCTCAAGAATTGTGTGAAGTTAACAGAATATTTTAGTATGGTTTATTATCTAGAAAAATGTATTTTTCCACTTAATGGTACTGCCTTTAGAATCCTTTTATCCATTATCTTCCTATACAGTTATTCCAACTGTCATGTTCCATAGTTTTTTTCTATGGGCAGGTCCCTGACTGCTATGTGTTTTGCAGTCCAGATGGGTACTAAATGGTTGCCTGAGAAAGGTTTGGTTAGAGATTTTTCAAAGTTTGGGAACATTCAGATTAAAGAGGGCTTTATTCAGTGTGAAGTTAGATTTAGGAACTTTGTTCAGATCTATCTTTGCTTATTATTTGGAAACATTTATGTGGATAGATGTACTGAACAAGACACCCCAGAGCACATAAAATTATAGATCAGGGGAATTTTGGAACTTTTTAGAAGTGCTGTAAATGAGACAAATACTTCTGAATTTTTCATAGGGCATTAAAATAGATTTCCATTTTAACTGTGGAGCACAGCAGTTGCAAATAAAGTATCCTGTCTATAAAAGTGACAGTACCTCTTAAGACTTGCTTTTCTTCTCACAAACTTGTCATAAACAAGCACTAAAACTATCTTCAGTCTAACTTTGTGGCATTTCACAGCACCTGCAAAATTGGCTTAGAGTACCTTGCCAGCAAAACACAAGGTGTCACCTCCAACAGCCAGCAGTCCCAAACTTACCAAACTCATCACCTTTTGAGAGGAGGTACAACTTAACACTATGTCAGAGAAAACTGTCTGTCTTTTTTTCCCAAGGGATAGGCAGTCATTTAGCACCCAGGTGAATTGCATATGTCCAAGACTGGCAAAAGTAGCCGCCTTTCAGTGAGAGGGTGCATCCCTCCGTGAGGAGCCCAGGACATGTGGTACCTCACAACCACCTGTGCTAACTGGCCTCACCACAAGAAAGCACACCATGATGGGAATGCACTGCGCTATCACAAGTGCTCAGCTCTCTGGTGAAGGGACCTCACCTCCTGAGACCAGAGGGAGCCCTTATCATGGGTTGGTCTGAAAACTGGGTGGCCTGAAAACACCAAGTCTGAACTTCAGCCTGTGAAGGGGGGTAGTAAGCCACTTGTTCAGCATGGTCCAAGAAAGTCATGAGGTCATAAAATCATAGAATCATGGAATGGTTTGGGTTGGAAGCTCCTCCAGTCCCAACTCCCTGCCACGGACAAGGACGCCTTCCACTAGACCAGGTTGCTCCAAGCCTCATCCAAACTGGCCTTGAACACTGCCACAGATGGGGCAGCCACAGCTTCTCTGGGAAGAACTTCTGCCTAAGAGCTCATCTCAATCTCCTCTCTGTCAGGTTAAAGCCATTCCCCCTTGTCCTGTGCCTACAGGCCCTTGTCAAAAGCCCATCTCCATCTTTCTTGTCAGCCCTTATTTCTTATTTCTGTATTTAGTGATGCCTTTATAAGAAAGTATGTTTTCACAAAAGATACCAGACACTTCTAAATTAATTCCAAGATAAAGCAAAGTTCACTTTCAATCCTTGCCAAGGTGCAGAGGGAGAAAAGAAAAAAAAAAACCCAACCAAACCCAACCCAAACTAAACCAAACAAATTTTAAAGCAGGTGGGAATCTTTATTAATGTGTTGCTGTAGAAAATATATGGACTCAGTCAGGGATCAATATGATCAGACCAAAGCCTTTTATTGCAAAGCCTTAACTTCTTATATACTATTGCTTATATACACTTACAGTGGTTTGGCATATTATGATTGGACACGTGTCTTGAAGACCCTTAGAGACTAGCATATAATTGGTTACGTACAGGTGTGAGAACTTGACCTCGAAAGCTTGCCAACAGTCCACAGTTCTCATAATTCGGTGAATTCCAGCTTCTTCTTATCTTGATTGCTTAAGCTTCCTTGGGCCTCTCATGGCCTTGCTGTATCTTTCGGGATTATTCAGAGTTCATGTACCAATTATCCTTTTTCCCGTGTGAACACTGTGTGTAATCAAGTTTCATGATTTGAACAGGACTTGAAAATACATGTGATATTTTTGTTAAAGCAAAAAGCAATGTTCTAAGCACACGCCACTACAGAAACTCCAAAATTACCAGAGTAAAATTAGTAACTGAATTGTTAAAGATGTTTTTTACATTTCAAGATATGTTTTTAATATTGCATGTTTGCATTGGCTGTGTATTTAAATATTTTCCCATCATGATAGTAGGTCATATACATAGCTATATATTCAGTAATGTTGAATCAGGAGCTGCTTTGGCTCCATATTCTTTCAGCTAAGACTGCAAATACCTGGGTCCCATCTGCTCCATATGAATACAAATGGCTTCAGTGGAGTTCTGCCAGTTTATAGCAGCAGAAAATCAAGGCCAGAGGATCAAAGGGTCTTCTCCATAAGCGTAGGGATTTGTTTCCATGCCATCTTCTTCAAGAGGTTCTGAATTATCTGGTGAGTGCTCTCCATACTAAAATTATGTATGTATTGTATGGAATGTAATGATACCTTTGTGCATTAATAGAAATATATTTAGAACCGTATCTGAGTCAGATTTGTCTGCATCTCTTCATTTCTTCCATTTTTATCTTACTCTTTCACAACCATTATCTCAGCAAATAATTACTCTTCCTTTTATGCGCACAAGAAGTAACTCTGAGCATTAGTAATATCTAAGCTTGCACCACAGCCAGCCAAGGTAACAACCATTCAGATTCCTACCCTAGTGGAAGGAATACTATTCTTTCCATAAAACTCCAGGAGTTCCTCCTCACAGCTCAGGATCCATCAAGACTGTGGAAAGAAACAGTCTGGTAACACCTTCCACTATATCATTCCCCCTTGTCTTACCATGACAGTCCCTTGTCTTATCATGACAGTACCTTGTCCAAAGCCCCTCTCCAGCTTTCTTATATGTCCCTTTAGGCACTGGAAGCTGCTCTTAGGTCTCTCCAGAGCCTTCTCTTCTCCAGGATGAACAAGCCCAGCCCTCTTTGCCTGTCTACAGATGAGCTCTCTGAATTATATGGATGCATATCTGTTGCACTTTGGACATCAGTGAAGTCACATACACAAAGGGGTTAGAGAGATGCATCACCCAGCCTTCACTTCCAAGGGGTTGACCCAATGTGAAAGATTCTGCAGTTCTAAATCCTTGCCAGTGTGTTAGGGATAAAGTCATATTTCCTACTGCAGCAGATCCTAAGTTGATTCCAAGTAGCACTTTTAAGTTTCCTGTTCCATGTGTGAGTTTTGCCTTTAATTCTTCTGGAAAAAAAAAGATAAATGTTTAGAGGAGACTGTAAATAGAAAAGGACAACACACCTCACAACTCATGCTGAATATTTTAAAGAGAATACAAGCTACAAGAGGAAAAGATGCATATTATTCAGACTTCGAACCACCTTAACACTGAAACAATTCCAGGTAACTAACTCCATGTACATGTATAAAATCGAACATGCACATTATGTTCTTAAAAATGACAACCTGGTAATGGAAAAGAGCGAAATACGCCTCCTCTGTGAAGGATAATCAATTGAAAGGTACAGTCCAAAAACAACCACAGGGGCAGGCCAATAAAATATTCAGAAAATGAAGCCTGCATTGCCTGACCACAACTGTGATATTCATCTCTCTTAAAAAAGAGCAAAAGTCTGTCTCATGAGTGGTGTAAATGTAAGTGAATTATCCCCATTCCTCTGTCACTAGAGTTCCAATTTTGTTGGGTATTTTTTATGTTTCTTTATATCAAACAGAACCATACAATGAGTAGACAGAATGATATTTACGGAGCATAATAGGTATTCTGAACATCTGGTAAAAGAATCATCTCATCATACGAGAGAAGGTCCTGAATGGCTGGATGTATCTCTAACGTACAGGGGAAGACTGATAATGAAATGAATAGAAAATGTATTAAGAGATTCCAGAGGTGATTTAGCCTGAAGATCATCATGAATCCCTGGACAAGATTTTTCATTCATGCTGCTGGCTGTAAGATTCCAACAGGACCAATCTCTAGTTTGTGTGTCTCATATCTTTTTCATAATAACATACAAAAAAGTGCTGAATTCATTATTCCACAAAAGTTCACCTTTATTTATGGTTGATTCTTTTTCTGCAGGATAGCAAACTCTGTACACACAGGTCTCTTGCTTTCTATTTGCTATACATACGTATATTAATGAGGCTGTCTCTCTTATTTCTCTGTTGAGGCTTTTAAAGGCAGACCTTGCTATCTTTGTGCAGTAGTTCTCCATTCCTTCCTCCCAGATTTGCCATTGGAACTCTTTCAGAACTTAGTTCTTATCCCTCCCATTTATACACATTAACTGTGTCTTCCAGAAGAAGATGAATTAATAATTAGATCTGCTCAGGAAATTTTATCTGAATGTTTCACTGGAATATTCCAGCTGGATCTGAAGCACTTCATTCAAAATATGTTGTGTTCAACAACACAATTCATGGAATTCAAATGAACTCACATTTAAAGCAAACAAAAAAAAAATGAAGATGTTTCCCAAACAACAGTAGAATCTGACAGATAGCAAATTATCTCAAAAACTACAGCACAGGCATCCTTATTAGTGTAAGTCTAAAACATTAATTTATCATTATCTCCTACAAGCAAGAACCTATACAGACTAGTTTTTCTATACAACACGCTGGCAGTTTTATATCACTCTCTTTAAACATCTTGTCTGAGGCCCCATTTCTTTTCTGAAGAGAAGGCTCCTGGGATACATACAGCAGTCATCCAGTACCTTAAAGGGTCAACAAGGAATTTGGAGAGGGGCTTCTGACAAGGTCCTTTAGGGACAGAACAAAGGGGAATAGCTTTAACCTGACAGAGGGGAGACTGAGATGAGCTCTTAGGCAAAAGTTCTTCCCTGTGAGGGTGGTGAAGCACTGGCACAGGCTGCCTAGAGAAGCTGTGGCTGCCCCATCTGTGGCAGTGTTCAAGGCCAGTTTGGATGGGGCTTGTAGCAACTTGGTCTAGTGAAAGGTGTCCCTGCTTGTGGGAGGGGTTGGGACTGAGTGAGCTTTAAGTCCCCTTGCAACCCAAACCAGTCTATGAATCTCACTCTTGAAATATATCCCCCTAATCAAGGTAAACACCATTTCTCAAAATAAATGCTATTCAGATTTCAGTGGTGTGTGATTATGGTCTACAAAATTAGTGATCCAGAACATTTGCTTTGGAGAATCAAAGCACCTTTCCTTGCTTTTCTAAATTGCCAATAATAGATCAGCCAACCACACATGGGGATTTCATTCACAGCCTTTAAGCAACCTGTGTTTTGGTCTCTAGTCCTCCTCCCTTCCTATATTGATCCCACTTCAGAAGTAATATATTCACCCACTTCAGAAGTAATGTAGATAGATAGGCTAAGGACAAAATGTTGGCCAACAGACTTTAGCTAATGTAGTTTTACCAGAAAACAATGAATAATACAATTCAGTGCAATGATGTTAAACCAAACCTCAATAGCGAAGCTTCCACAGTAAGCTGAAAAAAAAATAATTCTAAAAACCTCATAGCAGGAGTACATACGACCCTGTGTCAAAGATACACACCCTTCTCTCCACCCATACCACCTGACCTTTACTCAACTCCAGAGTATGCTGTATTTCAGTGATGCTTAGTATAAGCCATAAGCTGGAATTTGGAATCACCTCAATGCCAATTTTCAATGTCAGCTGAAATTTGTCTTTTCATGCCAATTCTTTTAATGGATGAGATGATTATTTTTTACTTTGTGTGGAAGGCATGAGTTCCTATTGTTAGGAGTTGTACAACATCAATTTTGATGAACTCAACAACTTTATTGGAAACAGGAATATTTATTTCTCGGCAGAATTGAAGTAGCTCAAAAACCAGAGAGAAAAAAAAAACCCCAACATTCCCATATTTGTCCACTCATGTAACTTCGTACATTTAAACCTTATAATGAAGTAAGAGAGTTTATAGACTGATCTGTCAGCTGCAGAAAGCTCTTACTTGCATTACTGAAAGAAGTAGATAAAAAGCAGCTCTAGGACTAGCTTAGCAGTAGTCAAGACCTGAGTCTGTACCAAATAGAAGCAATAGTAGCCATAGTGCTATTTTGAATTCCACCAGTTTGCTTTGGTCCTATAAAGCAATTACTCCAGCATACCTCACCTGAATCAATACAGGATGCACCCTGCTCAAGGATTTTTCTACAAAAGGGAATTCATGGTTGTCACTGGATACATCCTTCCAAATGCCTTGTACGACCTGGAAAACAGCATCATAGCTGAACACTGTAGATTAAAAATACTAGAATCATAGAATAGTTAGGGGTGGAAAGGATATTAAGATCATCAAGTTCCAACCCCCCCTGCCATGGGCAGGGATACCTTGCATTAAACCATATCACCCAAGGCCTTGTTCAACCTGGCCTTGAACGCTGCCAGGGAAGGAGCATTCACAACCTCCCTGGGCAACCTATTCCAGTGCCTCACCACCTTCATATGGGAGGTGCTCCAGTCCCCTGAGCATCCTCGTGGCCCTTTTCTGGACTTGTTCCAACAGTTCCATGTCCTTTTTATGTTGAGGACACCAGAACTGCACACAATACTCCAAGTGAGGTCTCACAAGAGCAGAGTAGAGGGGCAGGATTACCTCCTTCGACCTGCTGGTCACACTCCTTTTGATGCAGCCCAGGATACAGTTGGCTTTCTGGGCTGCAAGCGCACACAGCCAGCTCATGTTCATTTTCTCATCGACCATCACCCCCAAGTCCTCTGCAGGGCTGCTCTGAATCTCTTCTCTGTCCAGCCTGTAACTGTGCCTGGGATTGCTCCGACCCAGGTGTAGGACCTTGCACTTGTCATGGTCAAACTTCATGAGGTTGGCATCAGCCCACCTCACAAGCGTGTCAAGGACCCTCTGGATGGCATTCCTTCCCTCCAGCTTATCAACCGAATCACACAGCTTGGTGTCATCGGCAAACTTGCTGAGGGCGCACGCAATCCCACTGTCTATGTCACTGACAAAGATGTTGAACAAGACCGGTCCCAACACCGATCCTTGAGGGACACCACTTGTTACTGGTCTCCAGCTGGACATTGAGCCATTGACCACAACTCTTTGTGTGTGGCCATCCAGCCAGTTCTTTAGCCACCAAGTGGTCCGTCCATCAAATTGAGGTCTCTCCAATTTAGAGACAAGGATGCTGTGTGGGACAGTGTCAAATGCTTTACACAAGTCCAGGCAGATGACATCAACTGCTCTACCCCTGTCCATCATTTCTGTAGCCCCATCATAGAAGGCCACCAAATTGGTCAGGCAGGATTTCCCCTTAGTGAAGCCATGCTGGCTCTCACCAAGCACCTTGTTGATTTTCATGTGCCATAGCATGCCTTCCAGGAGAATCTGCTCCAAGATTTTGCCAGGCACAGAGGTGAGACTGACTGTCTGTAATTCCCCAAGTCAGCCATTTTCTCCTTCTTGAAAATGGGGGTTATATTTCCCTTTTTCCAGTCGTTGGGAACTTCCCCTGACTGCCATGATTTTTCAAATATGATGGCCAGTGGCTTAGCAACTTCATTCAACAGCTCCTTCAGGACCCACGGATGGATTTCATCAGGACCCATGGACTTGTGCATGTTCAGCTTTTTAAGACGGTCTCAAACCAGTTCCTCTCCTACAGTGGGTCCAAGGTCTTCATTCTCACAGTCCCTGCCTCTGCCTTCCAAGACTCAGGTGGTGTGGTCAGAGCCTTTGCCAGTGAAGACTGAGGTAAATAAGTCATTCAGAACCTCACCCTTCTCCAAATCCTGGGTAGCTAGTTCTCTGGGAGCTTCCTGGGGGGGCCTACATTCTCCCTAGTCCGTTTTTTACTTGCTATGTACCCGTAGAATCTCTTCCTGTTATCCTTAATATCCTTAGGCAAGTTTAATTCTAACTGGGCCTTAGCTTTCCTAACCTGGTCCCTAGCTTCCCGGACAACATCCCTGTACTATTCACAGGCCGCCTGTCCTTGCTTCCACTTTTTTATAAAAGGTTTATAACCTCTTTTTTCATTTGAATTTTCCTCAGCACCTCCTTATCCATCCAAGGAGGTCTCCTGGCCCTCCTGCTGCACTTCATTCTAGTTGGGATGCAAAACTCTTGAGCCTGTAGCAGGTGATCCTTGAATATCAACCAAGAGTCTTGGCCCCCCCTGCCCTCTAGGGCTATATCGCATGGAACCTTACTAAGCAGGTTCCTGAAGAGGCCAAAGTCTGCTCTTATAGAAAACAGTATTCATTCTGAAAGCAAATATTATCTTCCTTATTTCCATAGACAATAAAAGCTAAACCATCATTAACTTTTAGAAAGCACGGTCAAGAAATGTGTACGTGAGACAAAGCCTGCAAACAAGTTCTCTTTCCTATTAAGGTCAACTCCTCGACCTCCTCACCATATTCATGTCCAGTTTCATCTTTTCCACAGGCAAAACATCTTAAAATTCTATGCTAGTAATGGCACCAGCAACTGGGTTCATTACTGCCTGTCTTTCCCTAGCAGAAATCCAAAACACTCTTCTAAAATACAATGTAAGGTGCAAATATTTTTCAGTTTGTTTGATTGTAACAACAGCAAATGTTGTTTGCCAATGACACCAGGCTGTGTGGTACAGTCAAGGCACTGGAGGGAAGGAAAGCCCTCCAGAGAGCCCTTGGCAGTCTAGAGAGAAAGCAACAGAGATCCTCTGAGGACTGAAGCACCTCTGCTACGGAGACAGGCTGAGGAAGCTGAGCTTGTTCAGCCTGGAGAAGAGAAGGCTCTGGGGAGACCTTAGGGCAGCTTCCAGTACCTAAAGGCTCCTACAAGAAAACTGAAGAGGAGCTTTTGACAAGGCCTTCAGGGACAGAACAAGGGGAATGGCTTTAAACTGACAGAGGGGAGATTTATATTAGATGTTAGCCAGAAGTTCTTCCCTGTGAGGTTGGTGAGGAGGCACTGGCACAGAGAAGCTGTGGCTGCCCCATGCATGGCAGCGTTCAAGGCCAGGTTGGATGGGGCTTGGAGCACCCTTGTCCAGTGGAAGGTGTCCCTGCCCGCGGAATGGGGGGGTTGGAACCAGATGAACTTTAAAGGTCTCTTTCAACCCAAACCATGCTGTGATTCTATGAACATCTGTTACTACATTTATAGGTAACTAAGCTAAGAAGAGCTTAAATCACAGCAAGTCTTCATGAGGGTTCTACAAAACCAAATCTACGCTTCATCTACCAATATAGTTACTGAAAGTATACACATTCACTATGCCCTTGTGTTGACCTTGTTGTTCCAGGAACATTTTATGCATGTGCAGGGAAACAGTAGAAAAACTTTTGTTTAAAAACTCAACCCACAAATGCTTACGGAAATTAGATACCAAAGTAGAACATACCCAACTTCACTGCTAACAATTTTGTTACCCACTCATTGCACATTAGAAAAGTTTGTTCACACTGCATATTTACCAGTGTGCTTCATCCTTCAAATGAGTGCTCAGTGCACTAGGGAGTCTCTTTTTCCCTTCTTTTCCCAGAAAGTAATTCATTTCAACCTTCCACACAGACAAGTGGTCTAAAATTTTCATACTGCAAGCTGCAATTTTGATCTATTTCAAAAGTAAGACATGTTGCCACAGAACATTGAATAATCTAAGCTGATCAAGTTATTATCTTGTTACTTTTGCCTAAAGAGCTGAGAGAAATATGTGCATTTCAGGTGTCTAATTTAACATGTAATTGAAATCCTTTTGAGAGCTCTCTGGGAATAGAAATTTGCTCTATCAGAAAACTGACAGTAGCTTAAGATTGCTCCTGTAATTTATCCTGAAGAAAACAAATAATTTTCATTAACGGTTTGTGGATGTCCAAGTTAAAGCAGAAAAGACTGTAATATTCCTATTAATAATGAAAGTATTTTTCTAGAGGCTGGTTTTCAAAGTAATCTTATTAATAAAATACCTTAAAGTTGAGACTTTCAAAAGTCTATTGATAATTGGCAACTCAGTTCTCTTTAATAATCTGTGCAGTTACAGCTAACTGAACAGCTTGTCTCTGTCCTAGAATTTTTATTTCTGTGTAATTATGGCACTCTATGATTCACTTGTTCAAACTATGTGAAGTATGCACACATACTCACCAATGATTTCACTGTATACTCGAGGGAAAGCTTACTAAATCAGTAACAAGAAGTTAAAAATAAAATTTATATATAATGGTGTATGTCTTGAGCTTGGGGCACTGCATTGGGAGTCAATAAATCTTGACCAATTTCTCACTTCTACTTCATCATTCTGGACAAGTCACTCATTCTCTGTGTCTTACTGGCCTCTGAGAAGATGCAACTCTTACGTCTTCTTTCACTTACTCAGTCCTGTCTTTCAGTTCTTCCTTGTTCTTACTGCATTTATGCACAGCATGTAGGAGAAAAGAAAGCTCAGTTGAGGCCTGTAAGCAAAACCTTAAGCCAAAGAAACTCAACGGAAGCTGTACTTCAGGTGATAGGTACTGCCATTCTGCAGAGAAAGACAGAACCATAGAATCATAGAATCACAGCATCAACTGGGTTGGAAAAGACCTTTAAGATCATCAGGTCCAACCATCACCTCAGGACTGCCAAGGCCACCACTAAACCGTGGTCACTCAGGGCCTTGTCTACACAGTTTGTGAACACTTCTATGGACGGTGACTCCACCACAGCCCCAGGCAGCCTGTTCCAATGCCTGATCACTCTCCCTGTGAAGAAATTTTTCCTAATATCCACTCTAAACCTCCCCTGGCAGAGTCTGAGGCCATCACTTCTTGTCTTATCACTTGTTACGTGGGAGAAGAGGCCGACCCCCACCTCACTTTTAGGTAGTTGTAGAGAGTGATCAGGTTCCCCTTGAGCCTTCTCGTCTCAAGACTAGACTCCCCAGTTCCCTCAGTCATTCCTCATAAAACTCGTTCTCCAAACCCTTCAGCTTTGTTGCCCTTTTCTGGACTCACTCCAGCACCTCGATGTCTCTCTTGTCATGAGGGGCCAAGAACTTAACACAGGATTCGAGGTGGGGCCTCACCAGTGACAAGTACAAGGGGATGATCACTGCCCTGGTCCTGCTGGCCACCCTATTGATGATAACAGGCCAGGATGCTGTTGGCCTTCTTGGTTGCTGGGGCACAAGCTGGCTCATGTTTAGTTCTGTCAATCAGCACCCCCAGGCCCTTTTCCACCAAACAGCTTTCCAGCCCCTCTTCCCCAAGTCTGTAGCATTGCATGGGGTTGTGGCGACCCAAGTGCTGGACCCTGCACTTTGCCTTGTTGAACCTCATCCCACTGGCCACAGCCCATCAATCCAACCTGCCCAGGTCAAACTGCAAAAGCCTTCCTATCCTTCAGCTGATCAACACGCCTAGCCAACTTGGTGTCGTCTGCAGACTTACCAAGGGTGCACTCAATCCCCTCATCCAGGTCATCAATATTGAACAGCACTGGTCCTAACACTGAGCCCTGAGAGACACCACTAGTGACCAGTTGCCAACTAGATGTGACACCATTTACCACCATTCTTTGGGCTTGGCCATTCAGCCAGTTTTCAACCCAGCAAAGAATCCACCTTGAATAGGCCATGAGCCCACAGTTTCTCCAGGAGAATGCTGTGGGAAATTGTGTAAAATGCTTTATTTAAGTCCAAATTCAATGACCACAGCCTTTCCCTCATCAACCAGGTGGGTCACCTTATCATAAAAAGAGATCAGGTTGGTCAAGCAGGACCTGCTTCATAAACGCATGCTGACTGAGCCTTATCCCTCCATTTTCCCACACATGCTTTATGATCTCACTTAGGATCATCTCCTCCACAGCATTTCCCAGTACTGAGGTCAGGCTGACAGACCGGTAGTTTCTGGGTCTTCCTTTCTGCCCTTTTTGACCTCTAAACCTCTGGGACCTGCCAACTAGATCAGGGCGGCTGACAAATGATGGAGAGTGGCTTAGCAAGCTCCTTTGCCAGCTCCTTCAGCACTCTTGGGTGGAACCCATCCAGCCCTGTAGAACTTCCAGCTCCTCCTGTTTGCTGCCCATGATGCGGGCATTGACAGAAATGCATTTAAGTTGCCCTGTGGATCTCGAGTCCAACAGCAGCATGCTACCCTGTGGCTCATGTCTAGTGAGCCTGGTGTTATCCCCTTCCACCTTCAAACATAGCTTAAAGCTCTCTCCATAAGCCCTGCAAGCTCCTGGGCTAGCACCTGTTTCCCTCTTTGGGACAGGCATAACCGCCAGCAGGCCTGGTGCTGTATGAACTGACCCATGGTCAGAAAAACCCAAAATTCTGGCACTGACACCAGTCATGGAGCCAGGAATTACTTAATGCCATTTTTCTGATGTTACCACTGTCACTGTTTGTGGACTGGCAGGACAGATGACAACACTACTTGGGCTCCCGAACCCTGATCCAGTTGCCCCAAGGCCCTGAAGCCCTTCTTGAGTCCCCTCAGGCTTCTTGAGATTTCCTCATTGTCCACCTGGAAGGCTAATAAAGGATAGTAGTTGCAGGGCCATACCAGATGAGTGAGTTTTCTGGTGAAGTCCCTTACCCTGGACCCAGGGAGGCAGCAGACTCCTCTGAGTCTGGTCACAAGACAAAATGATAGGCATGATAAATACTTTTTTAAATGCTCAAATTAAAGACAAAGGATAATAGAAGGGTAGAATTAATTTTTCCTAATCCCAGCCATATAAAAATTAGGCTTCCAGATTAAGATGGTCAGTTAGCCAAAAAAGACTCAGCTGAGAGTCAGCTTGTGGACAGACACATACTACCATCATAGGACAAACAACTACAGCAAGTGGGATGAATCACTCGCTGGAAGTGCCTATCTCCCTTTCTGATGACAGAAGGACTAAATTAGACTACATTTAAAGCTGAAGGTAGGTGAGATGAACCCCAATTCAAATGCATGTTTATAGTGAGTGGATGGAAAATACGCATTCAACTGCACTCATATGTATGGGAGGTGAAGGGAAAATAAGGACAAATCCAGACCCTAGGAAGCAAAAAACTCTAATGTGTTTTGTGAAATAAAGTATTAAGTAGAAATAAAGGACAGAATAAATATCTGGGTAGGGAAGGTAAATGTTCTGTGATAACGTACTTTAACAATGGAGTTAATGCTGTTTGAATTTTCAGTGGCCTGTGGGAAGTCATGAATATTGCACTGTTAATATTGAAATTCAGGAATATATTTATGTTAAAACCAGGGAAGAAAGATGAAGCAACATTGGCAAACACCACAAATAATTTGCTGTGTCGTTCACTAAGCCTCCTTCCAACTGCTTTTGACAGAAAAACATTTTCAGGGAGACAATTTGTTCTTTAAAAATTAGCCAAGTCAGACACTGGGTCTTAGCAGAGCTTCATTTTTTAAACTTTCCCTAGCAATACATTCAGCAATACACACCTTGCCCTAACATCCTTCACAGATACATCTGTAACAGACATTTGACATCCTACATTGAACTATTTTTGAAGCTTGTTTGTTTTTCATAGGGAATAGTTTTGCCATTCCCTAACAGATTTGCTTTGATGGGCAGAATCCAGACTCATTTCAAAGTAGGAATGTCTCCAGGGAAAATACTTCTCTCTTTCTAAACTAGTCCTGCTATGAGCAATACAAACCTTAACTTCCAAGGCAATGACAATTTAAAGCACAGAATGATTTTAAAATGGACCTCTTCAGCCTTGACATTCTAAAAATCAGGCCACAGTTATATCATCTAAATGAAGCCACAAATACATGTATTATTTAGGGAATAGACTGCTTTCATCTTGAGTAGCTTGGCACCAACCAAATAGTTATGAAAATCTTAAGTCATTCTCCCGAAAAATGCAGCACAGAGGCACTGGCACAGGCTGTCCAGAGAAGCTGTGGTTACCCTATCCCTGGCAGAGTTCAAAGCCAGGTTGGATGGGCTTGGAGCAATCTCGTCTAGTGTAAGGTGTCCCTGCCTGTGACAGGGAGTGGAACTGGATGAGCTTTAAGGTCCCTTCCAACCCAAACCAATCTGTGACTCTATGATTCTATGAAACTTTAAGCAATGTAATAGTACTGTTTCTCTTTTATAAAGCAACTTTTACTCAAATGCAAAGGAATTTTGCATGCAGTGGGATCTTCATCTATTTTTCATGAGTTATAGTTTAAAGGGTCACATGCAATCCTTTATGAACACTGTAGGCTGCTACAACCCTCCTTTGGTTTTATACAGAAGTTATCAGATAAGAAAACTATAAAACGTCATTCTAGGTTGGGTTTTTTGTGTGCCAAAGGATACTTCTCAAGGTAAAAACCTTTAATTATGTCAGTCCTTAGGGAAAAGGGTCAGCATTTTTATTCACAAAGTGGTGGATATTAAACCTTGAAAGGTCATTTTAGAACACTTACTTTTTCCCAAAGCAGACTTGTTCCTTATACTAAACAGTTTATTGCAAAGAACTAAATGCAATTGAGCTCAGGAAAGGAGGTACCATATGCACTGCTGTAACATCAAACTTTCACTGGTCACACATCATTTCTAAACTTGACTTAAGCCTCACGGGACATCAATAAGCATATGAAACTATCAAAACTGACCCATTTCAGCCAGCACCTAACTTCAGCTTCTATTACAATGATCAGGCAGGCAAAAAGAGTGGTGAAGAACTCTGCAATAGAAATCCCCAAAACTTAATGCTCACACTCTACTTGAACAGGAAGCTTTAATGACTTAAAATCAGCCTGTAAGCCATCCACACCTTCTGGAAGCTTGGAAAGACCTTAAGTTATGAGGAAAAATGGCCATTTTCATGTAGCAATTGTGACTGATTAAAAGACCCCATAAAGCAAACCTCTCCACATCAGACCTCGACAATGCAGATTCTCAGCAGCATCTTGCTACTGTTCATTTCCAAGAGGAAAATGACCAATTCATATCACAATATATTCTAAAACCTTCTTTACTTTTAAATGTCACGTTAAAGGGATTATTCGTTAACTCTTTGTTGCAAAAGATGTTTCCTATCTTCAGCCCAATGAAAGTTGTATTGTCATAAGGTCATTAGTTCACTGGAAAATTACATGGCTCATCATTCTACATGAGTTTGTTGATTTTAAATTATAGCAATGATTTGTTAAAAAGTCAGGAAGTGCAAGAGTTTACTTGAATATCTTGTGAGTTGCACCAACTAAATACTAAAAATCCCACACACAGTTTAAAGTATTGAAGTACACATTTTGCAAATGTCAGATTATACAGTAGCACTGTGCAAGACAAAATAGTAACTGTCTGTTAAGAGTTTTATCTCAGTTCTTAATGTATTTTTAATTAATTCTTAATGAAAAAAATCAATTATGTGACTTTTTAACTTATAGCAGTTCCACATTCTCCATCTTTATCTCTCTGTTTTTGTGGAAATAATGTTAGACACCAATATTTAAATAAACAAACTTGACCTCATACCTCCTGGGTTTTGGTATACGATGGCTGTGGAAGCGTGGTTAGCAGGCAAGGGTTACGTTCCCATGGCTGAACTTGGCCAGGGACCAGTTTTGTAAAAGTCACTAAGAAACCCAGCTCGGTAAAAACCACCAGCTGTGCAGGGGGATAAACTGACCTTGTAGTTAACGAGTATCTTGAAGGGAGGAATAAGGATGTTAGAAAAAGGGATGTGCCTGTAAATAATGAAACCACAGGGGTTTCCCAAGAATATGTGTGTATAGCAGCCTAGCTCTATATATACCCTAGGCTTAAGCAGAATAGATGGATCACTTTTATCAATCATATTGGTTGTGCTGTGTTCCCTCCGAATTGCGACGACATGGAGTCTCTGACAAATTGGCGCCCGAACAAGGGACTTAGACCCAGGCAAGACAAAGAAACCCAGGTATCCGTAGAGGCTGGGGTCGACGCGAGCAGAGTGGGGAAGCTCCAGAAAAGCAGCATCTGGAGGGTCAAAGGCACCGATCTTGCTGGACAAGAGTACCGAGTTGCCTCGAGGACCTGGAGGAGAGGAGCCAGTTCACTGGTAGAGGAGCCTCTGCCTTCACCGCCCGCTAATTTGTCTGTCTGTGGGGTAAGCTGCATTGGCACCAAAGCTGTGTAACTCGTGAAGAATATAAAAAGCTAGCTGTGTAATTCATGAAGAATATAAAAAGCTGTGTAAGAATATAAAAAGCTGTGTAAGAATATAAAAAGCGCTGCAAGAATATAAAAAGCTCTGTAAAACTGTGTAAAGCTGTGTAAAGCTGTGCAACTTGCGAAGAATAGCAAGCTGTGTAAGAATGTAAAAAGCTGTGTAAGAATATAAAAAGCTGTGTAATTTGTGAGGAATATAAAAATGGATATGGAAAGACAGGCAGCCTATGATTTATTTAAATGCTTCTTAGAGAAGCGAGGTATAGGGAAAGAAATAGACTTAGGGAAAGAGTTTACCGCCCTTCTCGATTATGCACCTCAGAAGACTCCTCAGCATAAGCAGGAAGATAAAGTGAAACAGTGCTCGCGTCCGAAAGTACAAGTAGAAAGTGCAAACGCGAACACCTTCGACGCAGAGGAAGAAGACCCCAAATCGGAATTGAAACCAGACCCAGAGTCTCCGGCAGAACCGGACTTGTACCCTTCCCTTCCTGATCCCGACTCAGACTCAGACAATTCAGACAGTTCGGCTTGTTGGCAGATGCGAACCAGCCTCACTGATGGTCAACTGTGGCAGCTGCTGAAGAAATTAAAGTATTGGAGACAAAAGAAACCTCCGAACCCTCTGGCCCACCCTCCTACAATCCAGGAGTAAAGAAAGGGGAGTGGGAGGGGGGTGTTGGGCATGGGGGAGGGGATTACGGTAATAACCCTGCTAAAGGTTGGCGAGGGATGATCAAAAATGCAATTGTTATGGAGGAATTTTCGGCTATGTGTCCCTCGGCATTCCTGGTATTTAACACTCCACAGTGGGGAAAGGAGTGGGAGGCATTGGATTTAAAGGTAGTAAAGGAGGTGCGTCAACTGGTAACAACCTACGGGTTAAAATCATCGTATACTGGACGTATTTTTTCTGCATATATCTTAACACCATATGATATCTGTATGATAGCTCAATTGTTGCTTACTCCCCACCTTCAGATGTGATTTAAAGTGAGCACAGCAGAGGAAAAGGCTGGATACATGGCTACTGCCTTTTCTGCTGCTGTTAAACCCCTTTTACAATCAGGTTAGGGCAATCGTGGGGGGATAATTGTGGACAGACGGGACATTTTAAAAAGAAACAGTGTACTGTAAAGAAAATTAATTCAGCAGCCCGCCGCCCCCCAATAGTGTTATTCATTTTGCAGATAAATGTATTAGATGTCAACAAATTTGGACACAAAACAATTGAATGTCGTTGCTTTGCAACCTAGCTTGCCTAGCCCTTTAATGATACCTCAGGGTTGGGATTTAATAGTAATTGATTTAAAAGACTGTTTTTTCACAATTCCTCTACACCCAAGCGATTGTGAAAAATTTGCTTTCTCTGTCCCAGCAGTTAACAAAGGAGAGCCTGCTAAGAGATAGGAATGGGTTGTTTTACTTCAAGGTATGAAAAATTCTCCTGTTCTTTGTCAACTGTATGTTGCCTGAGTATTGCAACCAATCCGATAAAAACTGCAAAAATGTGTTATCTACCACTATACATAACATATCCTAATTGCAGGCAAAGATTTAAACAAGGACCATCTGCTCTACCTGCTACAATCAGAATTAGCGAAAGCAGGACTGGTAATTGCACCAGACAGAGAGCAACATAAAGCCCTTGGAAATATCTCGGGTGGATCATTTCCGGAACTGAAATTAGGCCTCAAAAAAGTTAAAATTACCACACAGATAAAAACCTTGTTTGACGTGCAGAAATTGATGGGTGAAGCACTGGAAAGAGTCAGCACCACCCCAGGACACCCCCCCTTGTCAGTGATTGAATGAACTGAAATTTGATCTTAGGACATCCGTTTTATGGATGTTTTCAGTCCTTCTTAAGGTGAAGGGAGCAACCTTTTTTACGTTAAAGTTCTGCATCAAGACCCGCAGTGGAAAGGTCTGTGATGGACTGTGGACTTATGACCCCATATACAACTCAATACATTTTCTCTGTGATACTCATGGACTAGAAGTTGGTAAAAATAAGTACGTCCAGGTTTCTATCGACCTTTGGAGACCTTTATAAATACTGCTGGCTACTTCTTCCAACATAGGCTGGCCACCTGTGTCGGAATGAGTGTGCGTTTTGGTCAGTATAAAAGCCGAAGCCTCATGCAATGTGGGGGGAGGCAGAGCCTCTGCAGGGACGCCTGCTAAGGTTGAGCCTGCTGCCTCGCACTGCGATGATGCTTCTTGGAGCTGGTTTTCCTGTTAGTCTCCACAGGGTCCTTGTGCCACGTTCTGTACGTGGAATTGTGTAGCGGAAGTAATGGTTGTTGGGATTTTGTGCTTCAAATATTGTAGTTGCGTGGACTGTGCTTGTGGGATCCCATATGTATGTGTGTGTCTGTGTGTGTGTTGAGGGCAGACAGTGTTCTGTGTATTTTTTGTTGTTGGGTTCATGTAAAAGTTTCTAATAGAGAGTAGTTTAACATTTCAGACAAGATAGGGTTAATGAAAGCGTGAGGTTGCCGGCAGGTATTTATGGTTGCTGCTGAAGCAGGCAGGCTGCTGTAGCTGCTGCCAGGCAGGGAGGCGTTTGTAGCCGTGCAAAGCAGGGTGAGCAACTTCAAAAAAAAAAAAAAAAAAAAAAAGTTATTTGATAAGAGTTCAGTCCCCATGTTCAAAAACAGCTGCCCTCCGATTCGGCTCCTGGTGCTCCACCGGTGGAAGGACCAGGATGTACACCAGGGCCAGGAGAGAAAAAACAAAACAAAATAAAACAAAACCAAGCTTAATACGTTTAAAGTATGAATCCAAGACTTGGAGGAACAGATAGATCGGTTGAAACAAGAACTGCTAACTGAAAAAGAGAGAGGGGTAGTGCAAGCACAAGCCTTGCGAGCCGTCACCTAAGCAGCAGCAGGGTGGCAGATAAAGAACCTATCTACTTCTCAAGAACTGATAACCTGGAGGAGGGGGTATATTTGTGTCCTCCTGCCTACAGGTCCATGGCAACTGACTGCAAAGTTTGTCAAGCCTTGCCATGAGCTGGACAGACGAATGGAGGAAGCCGAGATGCCTCAGCTGCAGGACCTGAACATGAATACCCCAAGCAGAATGAGATAGAGGAAGAGAAAAACCAATGATTGCTAAACATCATTTGGCGGCAACTGAAAAGTAACAGCTCGAATATGTGTGTTTGTAAAGTAGCTATTGTTAGAGGCTTTGATTTTGTGTATGAAACCACCTGTATTTACTAGCCAGTTGCTGATAAGAAACTACACCTTGTATTGTATAGATTTGTCACTTGTAAAAGAGATGTTAAAGCATGCAAATTTGTAGTAGCTGCTAGAAAATACTAAAGCAAAAGATATAAATATTTTAATACAATGGTAGTGTTATAAAGCAAGTAATGGAACAAATTAAGAGGGTGAGAGAATTCCACTGGTAAAAAATTTCTTTGGCTAGTCCCTTGCTGGCATCAGCATCTTCAACATGCTGCTGCACCCTGTAATAGTTACTCTGCTAATGTAAATCTGTGTGTGTGCCTTGCCGTAATAACAACTTGTTATTGAATGAAGCAGGTGAAACTGCATTGACAACAAGGTGCAAGGACTGAGGCTGACCAAATGCCTGCTACCACAATCAAGGGCAAGACTGGGTTGGCCTTTGTGTTTGCCACCAAGAAGAACATTTAGCTCTGCTGCTGGCTGCAACCCAGCAGGCGTGGAGCAGTGGGGACACATGCCATGCCAGACCTTGATGTGAAGGATGGCCTCCCCTGTTAGCAGAGAGCCGTATGTGTTGCATGAATCTCTCAGACCATAGTAGCTCTATTCACAAGGAGCTGCAACAACTCAAAGACAACTTGCAGAAGTTAAAGGAGGGTGACTCTTGGGACCTCACCTCTTGGTTAAGATCACTGGGACTAGGATCATGGTTAAGCAGTATTTTAAGCCACTTTTTGCCTGTATGTATCTTGCTTTTGCTTATCTCGATTTGTTTGCCTTGTATTATGCAATGTATTCAGCAAAGCCTTATGAAAATTGTAACAAATATGCTTGAAAAAGAAAAAGGGGAAACTGTGGAAGAGTGGTTAGCAGGCAAGGGTTACGTTCCCATGGCTGAACTTGGCCAGGGACCAGTTTTGTAAAAGTCACTAAGAAACCCAGCTCGGTAAAAACCACCAGCTGTGCAGGGGGATAAACTGACCTTGTAGTTAACGAGTATCTTGAAGGGAGGAATAAGGATGTTAGAAAAAGGGATGTGCCTGTAAATAATGAAACCACAGGAGTTTCCCAAGAATATGTGTGTATAGCAGCCTAGCTCTATATATACCCTAGGCTTAAGCAGAATAGACGGATCACTTTTATCAATCATATTGGTTGTGCTGTGTTCCCTCCGCATCGCTATGACATGGAGTCTCCGACAGATGGCTGGGGAACTGACAAGGTCCTGGATTTCAGTTGCAAGGGTTTATTAAAAAAGGGTGCACAATAAGTCACTGTCTGTTCCACCTCTCCTGGGAGAAGTAATGACCCTGTTGAATTAAAAAAAAAAATAAAATAAATCAACTTCAACCTTCCATTCAATGTATAAATTTCAAAATCCTGTGTAAAAGCCTGTAGTGCTCAGACACAGGCAGCAGCTTGTTATTCAAAGTGTGCTGGACTTATTTTTGCATAATATAGGCAGCTATCTTTAAAACAGATCCATGCGGTCCCTGAGCTAAAAGCTAGATAGTGTAGTACACTGTGCTAAGGAAAAATCTAACTTGGTTGAAAACAGGCAGGTAGCTCTTCTTTCTTGAGGATACTGAATTAAAAATCAGGATGTAGACACTCCTAAACTCAGAGAGCACCTGGGATTCAGTTCATCTCTTTCATAGTAAAATAGGAAGGTGCTGAGCAGAGATGTCTGCAGCAGGAGTTATAAAATACCAGACTGAATCCTGGTCTTGCCATTGATTAACTGGGCAGTCTCATTCAATTCTCTTTCACTGGACTTTCACCACTTGTACATTGGGCATAAAGATCTTTGCATCTTAAAATACTCTCCTGAAACACTAAGTAAAAGCACCTGCTGGAACTACTAATACTCCCCACTGCAATGATGGATGGCTCTTTTGTCCAAGGATATTTCATGGATGTTGGCTCCTCCAAGAGCTTCAAAAAAAAAAGAGGTACCTGAGAGGACTTCCCTACACCTGGGACATGGAAACAAATAACCTTTCCACACAGTCAGGATTTGGTCCACTGTTTACAAATGCACAGACTTTCTGAATCACTTTTTCTTTACATATTTAAGCAAAATGTGTCTATTAGGAACAGTGGATTTGCTTTCTGTGACAGCTCAGAAGGATATGCCTTAGGTTTAGAAATATCCTTTAACATGAATCAGTCTCAGCTCTGCTACAGCACAGATGGATCTATCTTGTCTCAGTAATGTTTTTATGAAGGTACTTCAGAGGACCATATATTTTGCAATTTATTCAAATAATTATGTAAAACTACCTACTATTTTTTCTGGCTGATACACTAGTTTCTTTGCAGCTTTATAGTACATTTTAGTAGCTTGTTTTCCTCTTGAAATCTCAAGACTAAATTTTCAAAGTGTTGCTTGAGTGTTAGTTAAAGGAAGCAGTAAGATGGTACATAGATCCAGGGTTAAAAGGAAGAAATGGCTATTTACCTTTACCTGCACACTTTTACCACAGTAGTGGAGTTACACACTTTTCATTCTCCTATATACCTGCATTTGACCACAATGATTTCCTAGCTAGGCCTTCATAAAAAAATCCATGATTTAATTCTTCATTTAGTTTTCTTCTGGGAATTGCACAGTATTTCAAAGCCAGCAGGGCTTTGGAATTGTATAGTAGAATGTTCTTTAAAATAAGAGCTCACGCAAAATGAATTCATTCTTTGGGGTATTTCATTCCTGGGGTTTTAGTCTTTTAGTTCATAATTCATGTATAAGTGGTTTCATTTTCATCCCTATTACATTGATTGCTTTTATCTATCTCTAGTTACTTATGTGCTTCCAGTCCTTGTTCTCAGCACAGCATCTTACCTTATTCTGCATCAGTTATATGAGAAAGCTTTCTGAAAAGAACAGTGCAGCCCACAAGTATATATGCCATGTCTTCACACACTCTTCAGCTCCTTTTTTCCATCTTTTAGAAGTTGGGCCAAAACTATCTGTAGGACAGAAGGATGATTTGAATGCTCCTTTAAAGGCAACTGCATTCTCCACTGCTGGTTACAAATAAATATATACCACCACTGAAGGAAGGAAAGCCTGGACATCAGGAGGTTTGTATCACTTCTTGATAGAAACACTTCTTTATTGAGAGGGCTCACCCTCTCAACAAACCAACCTGTGGAGAGAAGATGAGGAGGAAGCACTGTGACACAACAGGCTGGCAATGGCTCAGAAAGGCAACCCTTAAAAATGAGGACAACAGAAGGAAAGGTATTTTTGCTTTTAGCAAGAAATACTTGTCATACTCAGAATGTCAACTCCACTATTTTAAGGCTCATTAGTAATGCAAACAATGTTTCAGATTGCTTTCAATCACCCCATATGAACGTGGTAATCAATCTGTTTGCCAGTATACATGCCAGACATGAACTTTGTTTCTCTACCCTGGCTGCGTGACAGTATATGAAAGTCTAATTGGTAAATTCTGCTTTCCCTGATAATGTTTAATCAAGAAACTCCTTCAGAAAGATTAGGGAGTTTTGACACTCTTCCTTCTTAGCAGAAGCTCCTAAAGGAACGGTACAGTATTGTAAGTTCTGGCCAGTACCTCACAGTTGGTTTAGCCTGATGTTACAGCACTAGTGGATGATGATCCTAATTAAGCCACTAAGTATGTTCCTGTGGAGGTGAAAGGAAAAATAAATCCTTGGAAAGCCTTGGATCCTGCCAATGGCACCACATACAGAGATAACAGGGGGCAGCGATACCAAAAATCTGAAATTTCGGAACACACCTCTCACACCATGAAGAATGAACTTCCTGGTGATACAGCAGAAAACTCCAATGGTTTAGCCATGTCCAGCACACTTTAATGAGGGCATATTTGGAAACTGAGCAATTTTCTGTTCAGTCCCTTTGCACCTATACACAAAAAACAGACCCACAAAAAGTGATTACTAAATGTGTGAACACTACTCAGTTGGGATTCTTTCCTCATTTTGTACCATTGACATTAATTACAAGTATAGGAAAATAAATCTGTTGACACAAATCTGATTTGAACTTTCAGGAGTGAAATTCAAAGTTTTGTCTGTATCTTTAGCTTTACTGTAGCCAAATGATGCTCAGCTGGTAAAACATCGGTCTTACCACCTTCAGACACTACACTTCATGAAAATGCTGTCGATGGGGATGTGAGGACAGAGGCAGTGATAAAGAAAAAACTTAAAAGCTAAATGTTCTTGTCTCCTCTGATTCTCAGTCTTCAGGCTGTTGGCGCCAAAGACCTACCTAGTGTGAAATCATCGCGGCAGTGTTAAATGATTGCAAAGAAAGAAGAAATAAAAAAGGGAGAGATTTACCAGTTGAAGGGAACCCTGTACTTCAAAAAAATCCACATAATTTAACTAAATCCTCTTCCTCAACATGATTTTTCTGGATATCCCTGGCACTGTTCAAGACCTGGTTGGATGGAGTCTTGGGTGACATGCTTTAGTGTGTGGTGTCCCTACCTATGGCAGGAGTCTTGGAACTAGATGATATTTGGGTCCTTTCCAACCCAAACTATTCTGTGATTCTATGATTCTCCTCAACCTCTGCAGGGTAACAGAGAACTGAAACCTTGAAAAGTTTACAGTATATCAGCACTCCAAGTTGAATTAGGACGAAACTGTTATGATAGAATCATAGACCGGTTTGTGTTGGAAGGGACCTTAGAGCTCATCTAGTTCCAATGCCCTGTCCCAGGCTTGGAGCAGCCTGGTCTAGTGGAAGGTGTCCCTGCCTATGTATGAGCTTTAAGGTCCCTTCCAACCCTAACCATTCTATGATTCTATTTTGTACCATGCTTCTCACACTGTAAACTTTGAGCCACTTACCCTTGAGTGTGAATATTGTGCTAATGTACGATTGCTGACTAAGTTTACTGATCTGCCCTTTAAAGCTAAACAAAAAATGAAGATACTCAACTACTGCCAATGACAAGCAGAGATAAAAGCTTGTTATACTAGCAAGGTAAGATATTTTTTGCTAGGTGTCCTAGCTTGTTTTCTCAATAAGAAGTATTTAATCTACCATTTGTTCTGACATACAGGTGGCAGCATTTAAAAAGGTCAACAACAGAATGGCTTTCAAATTCTGTCACACTTCACGTCACTAACAAACTAACTGGAATTACTCAGAATTAATACTTTACTTAAGTGGTTAGTACAGCTAATTTTTTTATATTACTTTATTACTACAAACAATAGAAGCAACACCATTTTGTATTTTGATTAGCATTTTGTTGCTATGGTTTCTATGTAGTTGCCCCATCCCTGGCAGTGTTCCAGGCTAGGTTGGATGGGGCTTGGAACAACCTGGTCTAGTGGAAGGTGTTCTAGTCTAGTGGAAAGGGTTGGAACTGGATGAGATTTAAGGTCCCTTCCAACCCAAACCAGTCTGGGATTCTATGATTCTCTGAAATTGTTTCTTTCTGCACTGAAGCAGACTGTGCAGAGTTTGTGCAGGGAGTGCTGTCTCCTAGAATTGCTGAGGAGAGCAGAGATTCAAAGCCAAATCAAATGTCATGTAAAAAGCGAGTAGTTCGCACACTGATCTACAGTAGTGGTAGTATAATGTTATGTTTATTGTTTTTATTATCACCTATAAAAGCACTAACTGAAAAGTTTTCCCAGTGTGGCTTGCATAAAGTGCTATTCAGATACTACAAGCAGAGGATCATTTTGTAATTCTCATCCTGTTCAAATACAGTCTGTTTTACTAGGAGTTTCTAAATGTGATTAACATTTAGTCCCGCAGACAAAAAATACACAGATGACTGAAAAACCTAGAGAGAAACATGGTCCAGAGAGTGGTGAGCTATTATCAAGCTCTAGCAGAGCTCTTCTTTCCTCACTGCCCTGCTTGATATTTTAGTGTGGGGTTTATTTCTCATCATCCAACTTTTGGTCTGTTTTGAACCAGAGCTATCTAACTATACTTCCACGAACTAGACAGATTCAATTCTCATTTCATTACGATACAAGTGAACTGTAGGTTTATTCTTCCACTAGTAAGCCCTGGGAAAATATAGATATTACCAGAAATTAAAGCGTAAACACAAAACAATGTCCTAAAAAGGGAAAAATGGGTACATTTGAACACAGCAATCAAAAGAAATTTTTGTACCTGATACAGCACTTCTACCTTACTTCTTCCTTCCTGAGATACCCACGTTGGAGAAAATATTCGCTGTAAACCTGACATGCTGATTTATTATTTTCTTGCGAGTTACAGTCAAACTCCAAATATTAAATCAACTAGAAGTTTAGAGGGCTTAAAAATCTCTAAGCCCTCTGACCTCACCTACAGCAAGGAAAGACTAAACAAATCTTTAATATATTAGACAGACTCATCAAATAACAATAACTAAGGACCAAAGTCCTGTTCTGTATCAACTTCTTTCAGTGACCTTAAGCAAATCTGTGTAGCTTGGTTTCTTTGTGCAGTAACAGCTATAGATGAGGAAAAATAATTTAATCACTAAAAGGTCATCAATGCTGATGGTAATAAAGACCACACAAGCAACTATGACAGACAAATAACTATGGACACTAAGTTTCTCTTTACTTGATAGAGTTGGGAGAGTTATAATTATTATAGATATACAGAACACTTGAGCAGAAATCCAAATGCTCCTAATTGGAATTCTTAAAGGAGTTTACTGTAAATTCAAAATCAGACTCATTTATTAACCCCAGGATGGAATAATTTTAATACGTAGAGACATTCTTATTAAATATTTCCACTTTACAGAAGTCTCTTAGCATCCACCATACTTTGTGGAAAAATCTTCGTAATCAAAATAATTTCTATATAAAACAGAAGTACAGAAAAAATGTGGAAATGATGCTAAAAAATAAGCTCTTTTCAATTCTGAAAAAAACCCCACCAAAATCCAAACAAACAAAAAAAAAAAACACCTGACCAAAAAACCCCCAAACAAACAAAACCAAAAAAGAACAAAAAGTCCCCAGCCCTGCTCACCAGGACTGACACAGTATAATAATTATTCCTTATAATTTATTATCTCATTACCTCCTAGAGTAAATAAATAAATGCTTTGATTTGGGGAATTTTCTAACAATACAACTGAGGAAGAATATCTTTTTTAGAGGAGAAAAAGTTATTTAAACAAAGTCCATACACTTGCATCCAAAGACAGACAATGATAGTAAATATGAAGTGGGGGGAGGGACCCTACCACTGCACATCTCTTCATCTGTCAGTATCTTCCAAATATACGGCCCTGTCTACCTGTCATTAGAAAAAAGAAAAAAGAAAGCAAAGTAGATTAATGTATAAATTTCATAATATAATGAAATGGGGTTTGGAACTAGATGATCTTAAGATCCTTTCCAACACTAACTATTCTATTATATTCTGTAATCCAAAGCAAAGCAAAAAAGCAGCACAGTCTGCTTCATCTTATCCATTCTCCCATGCATTTTTCCAAGAAAGCGTATGAATTTTCTTTGAAATACGTAGCCCAAAGGAAATAATTTTACCTATAAGCAAAGAACTGCTGCCAAAATTGCTGTATATCAATTACTGCAATGGGAAAGAACCTCAAGCTGTACATCAACTTTTTCAGGAACTTAGTGGGAAGGTGGAGAAATAAAATATATATGACAAGTTACTCTGCAGTTTTTGCAAGCTCACTGCATACGGCACAGAGATAATACATGCTTCAGGCAAAGAAAAGCTTTTGCTACTAATGGTGAACAGAATCAAAAATGAAAAAGCTAAGAATTATTACATTTTTGATACATGGGCTTTTGACAAGGGCCTGTAGGGATAGGACAAGGGGCAATGGCTTTGACTTGACAGAGAGGAGATTGAGATGAGCTCTTAGGAATTTCTACCCTGTGAGGGTGCTGAGGTGCTGGCACAGATTGCCCAGAAAAGCTGTGGCTTGCTCCATCCCTGGCAGTGCTCAAGGCCAGGTTGGACTGGTCTAGTGGAAGGTGTCCCTGCTTGTGGCAGGAGCGGGTTGGAACTAGATGAGCTTTAGAGTGCCTTCCAACCCAAACCAGTCTGTGATTCTGATTCTGTGTTTCTTATTTCATGTAGCACTCTGAACTGATGTGCAAGGTGGGAGCCAAAGGCCTTTGCCTGCCTATGTGTGCATATTGTTACAAATGGAAGATTTACTACATGCTGTGTTTCCATAGATTAAATATGCTCCTAGATAATTTTATGAATTGATTTGACACCATTCTCATCCAACACCTACATAACCTTTACATACTCATTAACAGTGGGGAGAAAAAAAAATCCTGGGTGGTGATATGCTCATCCTTCTTTCCCACCTGTGGAAAAAAAAAACCCATCAAAGTATTGCAAGTACTTTGTAAATGAAAACAGATAAAATCAGGCATGTTCTGCTCATCTTCCCCACTTCGAAGAAAAACAAAGAAAACCTAACCTTCACTCTTTCAGACAATCTGAGATTGTTTTCATCAGGGCCACCAGCTTTCCAGCTCTTGTTCATCACTGGCTGTAGACAGACAGGTGGAAATACTTACATCCATGAAACAAAACCATACCACAGTCAAAGATCCTACATTAGTATATACAGATCTTTTACAGTGTACTTAATTTAAAAAAAAAAGCTGCATGCAATGTTCCTGAAAATAGAACAGATGCAGGTAACCCTCTAAAGTCATACACAGGATTAGACTGAATCAATTGGAACAACAGTGCAAGAAATCATAATACACCTAAAAAGCAGCATTTAGAATAGAATCACTGTTTTCAATAACAGGTTTTTTTTTACTCTTTCCTCAGGGCAGGCTTAAAGGTTCCAGTGGCCAACTTACTGTGTTACAGCCTCTTCCTGCTAGCAATTTTTCTGATGTATTCTACTATAACTGTATTTGTTTCTTAAACTGCTAATGTGACAAAAATGTGCAGCCATGCCTGAAACTTTTTTGTTCTATAACAACAAAGTATTAAGCTGTTCCATCATATAAAGAATAAAGGAAGTTACCCATTGCTTTATGGGGCAGAAAGACAATTCAAAGGGGCTAAAGTACGAGACCTAAGGCAGTCTATCCCAATTAGGCAACCATATTCTTCATGAGAAGAATGGCAAAAAGATTATTTATTATACAGTCAGTTGGCAGAATGTGATTGTTTTAAAAGCCTTACTTGACTCCTTCTCAAAGGCACATGCTAGTAGTGAGGAAAATGAGGCCTGGCAGGCCCATCACTTGAAAGCACTTAAGTATATTGCTCTGCGTATTGTACAAAATGAGCTAGTACTTCTTTTTTAATAAAAAGTTTAATGAAGGGAATAGTACAGGCTGGATCACAGCTTAGGTATTTGTCATTCAGGTAGGACATCAGAAGTCCTTAACAAGTGGACAAAGATTTCCATTTTGCTCTCTCAGGTGATGTCTGTTTTTTTCCTGAACCTACACAGTAAAATCCCTAATCTCATATGTTTCAGAAGATTAAAAATGCTGCTGGCCTGCCTACTGTTTACTTTAGGTAGCTGAAGCAATCTAGCTTCTGTAACACAGAAGTCAGGACCTGCTAAAATCCTCAAAAATCAAAATAAATCTGTGCATGCGGCATTCATACACTCAAGTTCTTTTCCTTTTTGCCAACCCTACCACTAACTGTAGTGTTCAGTGAAGGCATAGCAAAGGTCCTTGCAGGATGCCTTATTTATCAGTCACACTATGGCAGCTCTTCAGTAGAGCAAATGCCACAGCCAAATGTGATCCCTGCAGGTGCCTCTGTAAGCATTACACATCAAGGTAGCATTTTAAATATCTGCATCAGATGAGATTAAATACCACTAGCCTTTAATACTTAGACAGTGTATCTCCACATATTTCCGTCTGTTTGAATATGGTGCTTGTCCAGATGGATGAATGTTAACTCATTACCTTATTCTCACTTGGCAGCTGTGTTAGAAGAGACACCCCAATTTTCTTGCTTCTTCCACGTGAGCCATCCCATTTATTTCTGTTTGGTAATTCAGAAGTATAAAATACTTTCCTCAATGAGTCAACTTTACTTCCATGAATTGTCTTCCTCTCTTCCTCTGCAAGGAGAACCATACCAGATCAGATAACATAATGCACTATCCAAGAAAAAGAAAAATGTGAATTTCATTAAATCTAATATTGACTTATTTCACACATTCACTTTTCCTCTCATGCTCAGAGCTTCCATGTGCATTGTATACATGCATTTTGCAATCATTATCACAAAACTGAATATGCAGTTTGAACTTCAAGTGCAGAGTATCACCTATTCCTCAATATTGAACAATTCATTGCCTCAAAAGCTTATGAAATATATAGAAAACTTGACAAAACAACATGAAAGATGAAAATTCAAAAAAAAAATCAAGACAGTGAGGAAAGTTACACTTCAGTTTTTACTTCAAAACTTTGTTTAATCACTTTCTGAAATCTGTACAAAATGGTACATAACGTTTCTGCCCATGCCTTCATCTGGCACTTGCAAACACCAGACATATGAAAAGTATCTTTTTTGCAACACCACTACAAACTCCCTAGCGCCTGCACAGGCTCAGCACAGCTATTTTAGTTACACATTTTTAGAATTAAAGCCAAAACTCCCCCTCATTCCCCAAAACCAACACATACATTTAACACTTTGTGTCTAGTTTTAAAAGTCCAACAACTGTGCTTATGTGGAATCTCTCCTCATAAAATCACTTGATCTCTTCAGAAGTTCAGGTGCACATATTCATAGAATCACAAAACCACAGACTGGTTTAGGTTAGAGGGCACCTTAAAGTTCATCCAGTTCCAAACCCCTGCCATGGGCAGGGACACCTTCCACTAGACGAGGTTGCTCCAAGCCCTGTCCAGCCTGGCCTTGAACGCTGCCAGGCATGGGGCAGCCACAGCTTCCATGGACACACAACCTCTCCAGACCTTCCTTTTCTTCACATTACCAAACCAATGGTGTACTTTCTTACCAAGCACAAGACAGGACTATGATTTTGATCACAGTACAGCAATGACCTGGTCCAAAATTGGAGTAGTTCTTGTATCTTCTATCTCAACATCTTGGTTGTCACCCTGTTTAGACCATCAGGAAACCTCAAAACTGTTAGAGCAAATGCCCATGTTGCCTAGGATAGAAGTGAACCTTGGCAGCTCTTGTCAGAGCTAATACTGATAATAGCTGGTGAATCTGACCAGGGCTAGCACCCACAGAGCTCTCAGGTGTCCACGGGCACCATTGTCAGAATCTCCACCAGTCCAAGACCATTTGATGAGATGTACTAACAGGCCCCATAACATAGTCCCTGTACCTCTGGTTTGTAAAAGGTGTCCCTACCCATGGCAGGGGGGTGGAACTGGATGATCTTGAAGGTCCCTTCCAACCCAAACCATTCTATGATTCTAAGATTCTTTGATAAAATACCTCACTTGAGCTGATTTCTTTAGACACTGCTGCTTTCAGTGTTTAACAAGTAAAGTATGCTCTTGACTTAGCTTATTACCGATCTGATTTCTTCCCTGTATCAGCAATCTGACTGGGTGGGAAAATTTTGCAAGTATACATTTTTTTACTGGGAATCAGACTAACAAACAGCAGTGCACCAGTGACATCTAATTGCCAGAAGTTTAGATCCTGAGATTAAAGATGAAATACAGATGTTTAAGCAGGGTTTGCTCCCTTAGGAGATTCCTTTACTCTTGAAAGACAGATTGGAAAAATGCTTTGTCAGTGAATTGACAGAAAATTGTAAAAACTTTTCTCATGTTTATTTTATGCATCAATAGTGGCTGATCAGGCCCTCAATGAAAACAGGGAACTATTCAGAAACAGAACTCAGTCTTTCAATGATAGTTTGTGACATCTTTCAGGCCTTTAACAACTCCTTGGACAGCAAGAGCAACTTGCTCTTGCTCAACAACTATTACTACAACAACTATGTCGTTCAACAACTATTACTGCTTCTGACTGTTCTACCAGCCAGGTCCATGGGGCATGGAGCAGCAGGCAAAATTAGGGTACCGCTAGGTGATCATCATATGAAACCTCAAAATAACTGACTTGATCTAGGAGCTGATAACAGAACAGGAGAAGTATGTGCATGGAAGTATGGATTTCCAAACCTATGCTGAATGTTATTAGGGTTTTATTTTCCCACAACATGCCAAAAAATATGTTGATTATGACCAAAATAAATCACAGCATCACATAATCACACAACCATAAAATCCCAGACTGGTTTGGGTTGGAAGGGACCTTAAAACTCATCCAGTTCCAACCCCTTGCCATGGGCATGGACACCTTCCACTAGACCAGCTTGCTCCAAGCCCTATCCAATCTGGCCTTGAACACTGCCAGGGATGGCGCAGCCACAGCGTCTCTGGTCAACCTGTGCCAGTGTCTCACCACTCTCACAGGGAAGAACTTTTGCCTAAGAGCTCATCTCAATCTTCCCTCTGTCAGGTTAAAGCCATTGCCCCTTGTCCTGTCCCCACCTGCCTGTGTCCAAAGCCCTTCTCCAGCTTTCCTGTTGACCCCTTTAGGCACTGGAAGCTGCTTCTCTAGGCTGAACAAAAGAAGACTCCAAGGAGACCTTATAGCAGACTTTCTAGTACCCAGAGGAGACCTACAAGAATTATGCAAAATAATTATGAAAAATAAAAATGCAGGACTTTTTATTTCAAAAAATCCCATTACCAAATATGAAGCAGCTATAGGACAAATCATTCAAATGAACTTCACACCACATGTTCTTAATGAAAAATAAATGCTCATTTAACAGAGTTTCTTTGGCTTAGTTTCAAAAATTTACTTTGCAGCAGTAAGAAACACTGCAGTGCATTTCTAAAGCATAACTCTATGTAACAAGCATTGAAGTGATTGATGTGGAAAGATTTAATGATGTTCTTGGGATTACTACATTGAGCTACCCACTAAAGAATTATTAATCCCAAGGGACAGCCCTGTGCTGCAGTCACCTTGACACCCAGAAAGGGCACGCAGTCTGGGTGTAATGTAAAGTCCTCACTCAAAAGAGTCAAGATTCATAGAATGGAAATTGCACCAGAATAGAGCAAACAGATTTTAACACTCAGACCACAGATGGATCCTCTGAATAATCCCTAAATTCCACATCTCTTGCTACAACTTCTGGGTTCTACCTCTCTTTTTAGTAAGTACTTTCTTATAACAGCATTTGGAAGCATCAGTACATATGGGCAAGCTCTTCCTCCAATACAGTCTTTGTCAAGCCACAGAAATGAAGCAGTACTACACAAGAAATCCTCTTTTAAATTCTTGACAGGTAAAATGGTCACCCAATATTTACAGTATTTTTACTGACAGCCTTTTTTATAGGAAGAACTGGATTACTAACCGAAAAAGCTTCAATCTTTTGTTATTTAGTGTTATTAGTTAGTAGGACAGGATGGGCTTCCTGTTTTATACAAAGAAGTTACATGTGTTTTATATTTAGGAATGACAAGACACAAAAGGATATTTACTGTATTTTAAGGTATGTATTAGCAAAATATGCTGACGAATATGTACAGACTTACAGAGTAAAAATAGGGACTGAGGACCCAGCAACCGTCCTGTGCACATCTGTAGCCTTTGTGCATGAGAAGTGAGGAAAGGTTTCTGGAAGCCATACACTTTCCTCAGTCAGGTCAACAGAGAGACAAAAGGCATCACCAACTGGCATAACCAGCAACATAATTCATATGGCAAAAAAAATCTGAATAAACATGACACTTCTGAACAAGGCCATGTCTATCTTGGATACCACTGTGCTCATTCTTCTGGGATATAAATCATGTCATCCTTCTCCAAAATACAGGTCCCAAATTCTCCAAATAAAATATCACTTTTAGCATCAAAAGACCTGTGACACATAGTTGGGCAGTAATAATTAGAGAGTACACAGGAGCTGGCAAACTTATTTTCTGAGGTTATATATCTTATGGACAGCTGAGCTATTGTCATAGATAAAACCCTGAATAAATTAAAGGAGCTAATAAGAAATCATAGAATCATAGAATAGTTAGAGTTTGGAAAGGACCCTAACACCACCTAGTTCCAACGCCCCTGCTGTGGTGAGAGACGTCTCACACTAGATCACGTCGCCCAAGACTCCGTCCAACCTGGCCTTGAACACTGCCAGGGATGGAGCATTTATCACTTCTGTGGGCAACATGTTCCAGTGCCTCACCACCCTTACAGTAAAGAACTTCCTCCTTACATCTAACCTAAACTTCCCCTGTTTTAAGTTTGAACCCGTTACCCCTTGTTCTATCACTACAGTCCCTGATGAAGAGACCTTCTCAGGCATCCTTGTAGCCCCCATTTAGATACTGGTAGGCTGCTATGACATCTCTATGCAGCCTTCTCTTCTCCAGGCTGTATAGCCCAATTTTCTCAGCCTGTCTTCATACGGGAGGTGCTCCATCCCCCTTATCATCCTCATGGCCCTCCTCTGGACTTGTTCCAACAGCTCCATGTCCTTTTTATGTTGAGGACACCAGAACTGTACACAATACTCCAAGTGAGGTCTCATAAGAGCTGAGTAGAGGGGCAGGATCACCATTGTCTATCTGCTGGTCACGCTTCTTTTGATGCAGCCCAGGATACGGTTGGCTTTCTGGGGTGCAAGTGTACACTGCCACCTCATGCTCAGGTCCTCATCAATCGACACCCACAAGTCCTTCTCCACAGGCTGCTCTGAATCTCTTCTCAACCTGTAGCTGTGCCTGGGATTGCCCTGACCGTGGTGTAGGACCTTGCACTTTGCATTGTTGAACTTCATGAGGTTGGCATTGGCCCACTTACTTAGGGCACCTCAATCCCACTGTCTATGTCGCTGACAAATATTGAACAAGATCTTTACCCTTACAGTAAAGAACAAGTTGAACACCTCGTTGTTTTTCATGTGCCTTAGCATGCTTTGCAGGAGAATCTCCTCCATGATTGTGCCAGGTATAGAGGTGAGACTGACTGGTCTGTAGTTCCCTGAGTCTTCCATTTTTCCCTTCTTGAAAATGGGGGCTATATCTCCCTTTTTCCAGTCATTGGGAACTTCACTTGACTGCTGTGATTTTTCAAATATGATAGTGGCTTAGCAAGTTGATCCACCACTTCCTTCACTTGCTGGTGAAGACTGAGGCAAAGAAATCATTAAGAAACTCATCCTTCCCCAAAGCCAGGGTAGCTAGTTCTCCCATTTTCTTCTGGAGAGGGCCCACATTATCCCTAGTCTGTCTTTTGCTTGTGACATATCTATAGAAGCCCTTCCTGTTACCCTTGACATGCCTGGCCAGACTTTGGGCCTATCTGGGCCTTAGCTTTTCTGACCTGGTCCCTAGCTTCCTGGAGAACATCCCTGTATTCTTCCCAGGCCACCTACCGCTGTTTCCACCTTTTATAAGATTCTTTTTCCCCTCTTAAATATATGAATGCACTTGCTGGGAAAGCTTATGTGCCATTTAACAATCCCAGACTATAGCTAGAAGCACTATCCCTTTTCGTAAGAGATCAGTCATAAACTGCTGTCAGAAACTTTTCTCTACTTAAGGCCATTACACAGTTACTGTGTTACAGAATAATAAACATTGTATTTGATGATGAAACGTACACAACTGCAATGTGATACTAGATTCATGACTGCAAGTGAAGAAAAATTAAGAAGAAAAAAAGTCTAAACCCAAAGCAGTTTTGAAATGGATGCTGTGGGCAGAGTATCAGTTATGCAATCATGTGCATAATGAGGCTACACCACATTAAATGAAAGCAGAAGGAGAGTCAAACATTACATCCCTCAGGGCCAGTAGGATCCACCTTCAGATGGCCAAAGCAACTACTGATATCTGTAGTTTCTCAATGCACATGCCACATAACTGGCTCTTTTGAAGCAGTAATAGTCATGATCTTAAAAAATACTATCAAAACTAACACACATAAATTGTTCTAAATCTAAAAAAACTACAAGAGGAGAAATGTAACAGTTGTATTCCTTTGACAGAGTTCTGAAGTTCAATCATTTCTGTCCTTACTTTTGAAAGAGAAAGGAGGGAGGATCACATTCAAGCCAGAAAGAGGATTATTCTGCCTTCGCCCTGCTTAACTGCTAACTGATTTACTAGTCACAGTTCTCAACCCGCCAGGACCCAGATGTACAACACTGGTCTTTACAACATGCGACATGTGTCCAAAATAACGTATACAAACACAGCAAAAAGTAGCACAAGAAGGAGGCTGAAATGATGGAAAGATTCACATATTCAGGCTGCACAGCGTTTTTCAATCTTAGAAATTCCACTGTCAATACCTTTACAATGAAATAACAATCTAGCTTATAGGTCTCTAGAAAAAGTATATGAGTTCCTCAGGAGTAGTATCATAACTGTGTGCCACTGAAAAGTATGCTGCAAACTTCAGAAACATGTTTCTCTCAGAAAGTATATCCAGCTGGATAAATCTTTTTCTCTCCTGCTATGTATCCTGTATATTGATTAAAATTCCCTTGTCTTCCACTTTGGAAGGGAATCTTTTGAAAATGTCCACTGATCACCCACATATTTCAAAGAATAATGAACTCACTTATTACAAAGCCAGAGAAAACTGATACCAGGATTAGCAGAAAAAATCCCATCAGTGAAATCTGTTAGATGAAATAGTACCCCCAGAGGAATGATAGAAGTCTCATGGTCTGAAACACTTCAAAGCCAGACCACACACAACAATCAATAACAAAAGCCTATAGAAAACACTGGGCAAAACAATAGAAATTACCAGGTATTTCCTGTCTTTTTCAATTGAATGAATTCATTCCCCACCAAAAACAAATCATGTGAGAATAAAAAATAGGCCCTTTCAAGTAGATACTGAAAAAATTATACAGCAACGCTGCTATTGTAAATTCCAATTTACTCCTTTGTCCTCAAAATGCTGGACTAGGCAAGGGCCAGCAGAAGGCCTGTGAACTTCTTAAATGTCTTCCAAATTATGCTTTGATGGAAAACCTGGGATTCAAATAATCACAGAAACATAGACTGGTTTAGGTTGGAAGGGACCTTAAGGTCATCCAGTTCAAACCCCCTGCAACGGACAAGGGCACCTTCCACTACACCAGGTTGCTCCAAGCCCCATCCAACCTGGCCTTGAACACTGCCAGGGATGGGGAAAATACAGCTTCTCTGGGAAACCTGTGCCCGCACTTCACCACCCTCTCAAGGCAGAACTTTCAATATCTAATCTAAATGTCCCCTGTCAGTTTAAAGCCATTCCTCCTTCTCCTGTCCCTACAGACCCTTGTTCAAAGTCCCTCTCCTGGTTTCTTGTGACCTCTTTAGGCACTGGAAGCTGCTCTAAGGTCCCCCCTTAAGGAGCCTTCCCTTCCCCAGGCTGAACAAGCCCAGCTCTCTCAGCCTGGCTCCATAGTAGAGCTGCTCCAGCCTTCGCAGCATCTCTGTGGCCTCCTCTGGACTCACTCCAAAGGCTCCACATCCGTCTTGTATTGTTGTCCCCAGAGCTGGCCACAGGATTTGCAACCCAGAGTGGTGTAGTGGGGAAGAATAATACAGTGATTTAGTGCAGGACTCCCAAACAAAAAATTATTCTACTCACCGTAGCACGCTAACTGTGTTGTACACAGATCATGAGTACAAATCTCATGTTCATTCACCATCTCCATTCTTCAAGCAAATCATCAGCAAACAGACACATTTTAAAACCAGATGAAACCCTATCACTGACATGTTTCCATAAAATATCACTGTGCCATATTCACAAGACGCAAACATACCTATATTACAACATATTTACTATTATGTACACTGTTGTATACTGAGTTCATGTACCATAAATGACAATCTGTAAGCGTAAAAAACAGATTTAAAGGCTGAAATACAATTTGTTTGGGAAGATAATTTTTAAAGCCTTCTACTTCTTTTTCATAATTGAATCAAACCAACTCCCAGATTTTTTGCAGTAACCCAATCAAAAACTTGCAGCCTCCTTCTGCTTGTATATTGCTCAGCTGATAATAGTAGGTAATGTTTTCAAGCTACTCAGTCCAGAAAACCTGCTCTGATTTAAATTCTCAAGCTATCTTCCTTTTTCCATGTATTAAAAAAACATGAATCTCTGTAAATGAATGTCATTTGACAACTTTTCATGACAAAAAGTCCAAGTATCCCATATAGTAAGTATCTGTGGGATTTCAGTATTAGACTCCTACATGCCAGTACATAAGAGCAATCCAGATGCACCTGAATTTCGTTATATAGTCCTCCTTTAAGAGTCTTAGGGCATCCTACATGGCCTCTTGTTGCCAGCCACAAAGACAGTGTATGTTCCATAGATACCATATCCTATCTGCCAACCTTAAGCACCTGAATTGTCTAACCCCTAGTTATTTGAATTCCTGAAGTCCTTATTTCAATCTTACTCAACCAAAACCCTCACTACTTCCGATGACAGTAATCTTGCAGTAGCATTGAACAAGCAGAACTCTTCTGCCAATGTACCTTGATCTATACAGCAGAGAAAAGAATTTACTTGCCTAAGTGGGCAAATTAGTCTTTGTAACACACCTTGAAAGTCCAGTATGTCACAGATTGTGGCCTTCCCTTTCTACACTTCACCTCCACTTAAGAGTATTTTTGCTGTAGTGTCTCCTTTACTGTAGTGTTTCCTTCACTGTAGTGTTTCCTCATTGTAACTCACTCCTACCTCAGGAATTTTCTCTTTAAACCAGAACAGAGATTCTGCTGAAGCAGCTCTGCTCTGGAGCCACACTGAGAGAGCTGGGCTTGTTCAGCGTGGAGAGAAGTCTCTGGGGAGACCTTAGAAGAGCTTCCAATGCCTAAAGAGACATACAAGAAACCTGGAGAGAGGCTTTGGACAAGGGCCTGTAGGGACAGGACAAGCGGGAATGGCTTTAACCTGACAGAGGTAAGATCTTAGGAAGAAGTTCTTCTCTGTGAAAGTGGTGAGCCACTGGCACAGGTTGCTCAGAGAAGACACAGCTTACATCTTTGACCTTATGTCTAATTTAAATCTATCCTCTTTCAGCTTAAAAGCCATTCTTCCTTATACTGCTTTGTGTCATTCCCATCACTGGAAAAGAGGACTTCCTCATCTCAGTGCAATGACATGAAATGTAGCCAATAGCTGCATTTAGCACACTTGGATGTTTTCAAGGCAAGTGACAAGCTGGAGCAAGAGTTCATTCTGTGTTACTGCTTTGTGTAGTACTACAGAATTCAACCATAGCCAGTATGTGTCTAGGACCACTTCATCCAATAGGATGAAATCTGTACCAGAGCATGAGGAGCAAAATTAGTAAACATTTCCCTTTTTCTACATTCTAGAAAATCTTATGTTATGCAACAGAATGAAAATATGTTTTTTTCCACTTGAAACAATCTTTAGAAATGGTTTTGTAATAAAGGCATCACAGAAAAGAATGTGTCTCAGGGCAGCACTACTGTTTAAGGGCTGTCAACATTTCCAGGAGTCCAAGTGACTATCCTTATCTGCTGCTGCCAGTGAGCTGCTGTGCACACACAGATTATTTCCCTTCTTCACAACCCATTTTTTTTTCTGTCTCTACAATGGAGATGAAGGACTTTCCATGGCAAGTACTGTTGAGATCTAAGGACAACAAATGTCCATAAAGCAGATCAGCTCTTATTATTTAAAAATAATCTGTTATGTTTGCATTCCTATGTCTGTTTGGTTTTCTACATTTAGGGGCTCTGTATGATATTTGATTTCATACTACATTAAATGAATGTTACATACAGGTAACTACCAAATTTATGTTCAATAGAAAAACCACCAGTATTTTCTCCCAAATAATTCTTTCCAATGATCTAGCACTACACATTAATAAAAAGCTCTACATTGATGCTGTTTCCCTATTTCATGCCCTATTCTGGAGCCACACTGAGAGATCTGGGCTTGTTCAGCATGGAGAGAAGTCTCTGGGGAGACCTTAGAACAGCTTCCAATGCCTAAAGAGACATATAAGAAACCTGGAGAGAGGCTTTGGACAAGGGCCTGTAGGGACAGGACAAGCGGGAATGATCTCAGGGGATCACAGAATCATAGAATAATTAGGGTTGGAAAGGACCTTAAGATCACCTAGTTCCAACCCCCCTGCCACGGGCAGGAATGCCTCACACTAGACCATGTCGCCCAAGGCTCTGTCTAGCCCGGCCTTGAACACTGCTAGGGATAGAGCATTTATCACTTCTGTGGGCAACCTGTTCCAGTGCCTCACCACCCTAACAGTAAAGAACTTCCTCCTTATATCTAACCTAAACTTCCCTTGTTTAAGTTTGAACCTGTTACCTTTTATCCTATCACTACAGTTCCTGATGAAGAGGCCCTTTCTGGCAGTTCATTAATTATACTGAATTATCTAGTTGCTTTTATTGACAAATCCACTCATAGGAAAAAGGCTGCAAATTCCTCTTCAGGTTAGCATTGTCCTACTGGTCCATTTTTTAAATAAAAGCAAATTTACTGTCATTTCTTATATAGTTTTCTGCAATGCTTTTGCTGTTAAGACTCACATTTGTGAAGTGAAAGTGCCCCCACTGACACGTATATAGGAAGTTGAAAGTTGTTGTTTTTCCTAAATGTGGTTAATGAAAAAAAAAAGGAGATAACTACTGTCAAACGGACTGTGAACTAAACATGTTGCTCAGCCTTCACTGGGGAATTCAATTAGTCTAATAACAACCCAGAATACAGACTTTGCATGCCACCTGGAAGCAGAGCCATGCTCGGCCACTTTCCAACTTCCTCTGCTTGACAGCTTGCTTGGCACAGGGGCATCAAAACAACTGCACTGAGGCTATGAAGTATATATCCAAGGTTCAGTTTCCTTAGAGATGGGGCTGATCACCACCCTCAGGCTTTAAGGCATTGCCACATAGTGTGAGGTATATGAGATCAAACGCAGCTAACAGCAGGAATGGACTGAATTTAATCCCAGTGGTCAAATGTCCCAGACCATTGAAAAAAAAAAAGTATCTAATTTGGTTTGGGTAAGAATTTTATTCATGGCAGCATTTTTCTATGCAGCTGATTGATCCAGGATCCTATATTTTTAGAAGTGGGAGAGGACTAATTAGAAATCTAGATGAAAAATTTGAAGCTTAAACAATTATTTTTTCCTTTATGGTAAAAGTTCAAATAAGATGTCTTATGCTCCAGGGAATTTCCCAATCTTCCTCTGAGTTTAGAAAAACAAACAGATGCTGCTTTCTAATTCTGGATATTATAGTTCTCTCCACCAGATTTTGAACACTCTTCCTAAGATTTAAAAGAGTCTCTTGCCCTGTATGGCAAGTGGGGATTAGATTTATTTCCATGAGATTTTCATCCAAAGTTGTTCGAGAAAGTGTTTAGTTCTGAAGAGACCAAACATTGAACAAATCTACATAACTTTGTGTCATAGATTCCTTGGTAAATCAAACTCTTCTAAGGCTTCTTCTCTGTGAGGGTGAGGCACTGGTATAAGTTGTCTAGAGAAGATGTGGTTGTCCCACCCCTGACAGTGCTCAAGGCCAGGTTGGACAGGGCTTGGAGCAACCTGCTCTAGTGGAAGGTGTCCTTGCCTGTGGCAAGGCATTGGAACTGGATGAGCTTTAAGGTCCCTTCCAACACAAACCAGACTGGGATTATATGATTCTATGATTCTTCAACTGCACAGTCAAGAAATCTTTGACTTAAGATTTTTCTCTGGACAAATACCTGAAAGCAAGCACCAGTTACCTGTTCTATTATCATCTTGTTTTTATACTCAAAGGTAAAAGAACAAGCTAACAAAATTAAATATTAACTGGACATATGCATAAGGGGGTTCAGTGATTCTAAAAACAGCATATATTAATGTATTAATAAATGACTAATGAAATGATTCCTCTAACCAACATGTTTGCTTTGGATTTGCACAAGAGGTGGGTTTGGGGCTTTTTTTACAAATGCTGAAAAATTCTGCAAAACTTTACAGTGAGCATGACAGTTTCATTTCTGGACCTGGGCTCTAATCACTAAATTACATTCCAATGGGTTCACCAAGCCTTTCATCTATCTGTTAGTTTTGTTAATATTACCCTTTTGACAAAAAAAAAAACAAAAATACAAACACAAAAAACAAACCTACTTTGGATGCTCTAAGTAGGAAAACTAAGAGACTTACAGAATCTTAAACTAGCCCCAAATGTCCATCCATTACAGAATCAATAAGAATGGTTTAAAAATTTCCAGTTATGGAGTAAGTGCTTAGATACTTTTTCAATATTATACATTTAAGATATATAGGCCCTGTTTGTTAAGAGTATATATAGGTTTTAAAAGATGAGCTCAGAGTTTTTAAATTACACAGAAGTATGTTTATCTAGGTCCCATCAGATATCACAGAAGTGAGGTAAAAGCTTTACTCTGGGATTTACTTGTCAATTAGCCTATGAATCTCTTTCACAGACACCCCCTTGTCGTGGGGAAAGAGCTTGTGTGCCCTTGTGAAGTTGGGAGTTATGCTGGTGGTGGCTTATGCTTCTGGTAGGGTCTCCCATGCCAGTCAGCTCTCAAATGAAGGGTCAGACAAAGTGTGTCCATGGGCAGGATGGGCTCACTAGCCTTCAGGCAACCATCCTAGGAGAAGAACAACTCCAACTTCAAACCCGGGCAGATGGAGCTCGTGTAGCCCTGTAAGGCCATCCGTCTAAGAGAAGGATACTCTAATTAAACCTACGACCTGAGGACTTTGCTGTCACCGTCCAAGCTTGCTAGGCCCTGGCAGATAAACCTCAGGTGTAAAGGGTGAGGCCAGTTCTGCGCACGCTGTGCCTCACCTAAAATAAATCCACTGCGCAGGCCCGAAGGGTTTACCCACACTTGCAAAGCCCTGCAGCGACAGGCGAGGGATGAAACGGCAGGTGATAAGGTGCACTGGAAGTCGCAGACCCAACCCTGCATGCAGGCGGTTCAGGACATTGGTCGCTCAAGTCTGACCCAGGAGATGACAGTCTTGTTCGGCAGCATCCTGAATGACCAAGCAGCCTTTTTCAAGGACAGCACTGCTTGCTCCATATGGAGAGAGGCCTAGAAAAGGTGGCCTAACCAAAGCTCATCTCCCCCTCCACCTGGTTGGCTAGCCGCGGCCAACGGGCATCTTCTATTGCGGTCAATTAAAAACAAAGAGACAAAGGCATACACCTGCCTCCAAAGGTGTGTCCAGATTGACACTCGCATGTTGGAACATCAGAACCATGCTTGATACAGTGAACAGTGGGCGTCCTGAGCGCCGTTCTGTGCTAATTGCCCATGAATTGTCACGTCTTAACATCGATATCGCTGCACTCAGTGAAGTTCGCCTTCATGAGGAAGGTAGCCTCAAAGAACATGGTGCTGGCTGTACACTCTACTGGTCAGGCAAACCCAAAACTGAAAGTCATCTTTCTGGAGTCGGCTTCATGATCAAAAACTCCATAGCCTCCAAACTTGAAAATTTGCCGATAGGTCATTCCAACCGTATTATCTCCTTACGTCTTCCACTACACAATAAGCAACACGTTGTTCTTTTCAGCATATATGCTCCAACTCTGCAAGCTGACCCTGCAGAAAAAGAAAAATTCTACTCCGACCTGCGTCACCTCACTCAGAAAGTTCCTATAGAAGATAAGATCATAATCCTTGGTGACTTCAACGCCCGAGTAGGAAAGAACTTTGAAGCCTGGAAAGGAGTACTAGGCAAGCACGGTGTTGGCAACTGCAATGATAATGGTCGTCTCTTACTAGAGTTCTGTGCAGAGCAACAGCTTACCATCACCAACACTATCTTCCAGCAGAAAGACAGCTGGAAGACAACCTGGATGCATCCACGATCTAAACATTGGCACCTTATTGATTATGTTTTAGTGCGCCAGAGAAATATTCGTGATGTCTGCCAGACCAGAGTGATGCCTAGTGCAGAATGCCAAACAGACCACCGCCTTGTGCGTTGCAAACTTAATTTCCACTTCAAGCCCAAACCTAAGAGGGGAGGCATTCCAAGGAGGAGGCTCAATGTTGATAATCTTCAAATAGCTGCAGTGAGGGACAGCTTTCAGGCTAACCTTCAAACTAGGCTTGAAGACCAACTTATAGATTCTTCTCCTGAAGCGCTTTGGCAACATATCAAAAACAGCATCCTGCAGTCCTCCGTAGAATCCATTGGGTTCTCCTCAAAGAAAAACAAAGACTGGTTTGACGATAGCAACCAGGAGGTCCAGGAACTGCTGACAAAAAAGAGATCTGTTCATCAAGCACACCTCGCTCAGCCACTCTGCCATGTAAGAAAAGCAGCCTTTCGTCTTGCATGTAGCAAACTCCAACAGAAACTTAGAGACATCCAGAACAAGTGGTGGGTCAACCTAGCAGAAAAGACTCAACTATGTGCAGATTTGGGTGACCACAGAGGATTCTATGAGGCTCTGAAGGCAGTGTATGGACCCACATTCCAGGTTCAAAGCCCCTTACTTGGTGCAGATGGCCAAACGCTTCTTACAGATAAATTCTCCATCCTGAATCGTTGGTCTGAACATTTTCAAACCCTCTTTAGTGCAAATCGTGTAGTCCAAGGTGAAGGAATCCAGCACATTCTGCAACATCCGGTGAAAAACGAATTGGATTTAGCCCCTACCATGGGAGAGACTCTTAAGGCCATACAGCAGGTGAAAACTGGCAAGGCAGCTGGGGTTGACGGAGTCCCACCTGAAATATGGAAGCATGGAGGCCAAGCACTCCACGCTAAATCTCATGAGCTAGTTGTGTGCTGTTGGGAACAAGGCAAAATACCGTCAGACTTTCGTGACGCAATCATCGTCACTCTGTATAAGAAAAAAGGTGCCAAGTCAGACTGCTCAAACTACCGTGGTATAACTCTGCTCTCCATTGCTGGTAAAATTCTTGCAAGAATACTATTGAACAGACTAGTACCTGCTATCGCAGAAGAACTTCTACCTGAAAGTCAGTGTGGTTTCAGGGCTAATAGAAGTACCACAGACATGGTATTTGTTCTCCGACAATTGCAAGAAAAGTGTAGAGAACAGAATAAGGGGTTATACGTAACTTTCGTTGACCTCACCAAAGCTTTTGACACTGTGAGCAGGAAAGGCTTGTGGCTGATCTTAGAACGATTAGGTTGTCCCCCCAAGTTCCTGAAAATGATTATTCTGTTACATGAGGATCAGCAAGGCCAAGTCAGGTATGGTGATGCACTCTCTGAGCCTTTCCCAATAACCAATGGTGTGAAACAAGGTTGCGTTCTCGCACCAACCTTATTCACAATCTTCTTCAGCATGATGCTCCAAAGGGCTACAGCAGACCTCGACGAACAAGATGGCATTTATATTCGATATCGTACCGATGGTAGCCTATTCAATCTAAGGCGACTGAAGGCCCACACTAAGACCCTAAACCATCTTGTCCGTGAACTGCTCTTTGCTGATGATGCCGCCCTTGTTGCCCACACAGAAGCAGCTCTGCAGCGTTTAACATCTTGCTTTGCGGAGGCGGCTGAGGTTTTTGGGCTGGAAGTCAGCTTGAAGAAGACAGTAGTCCTCTACCAACCTGCACCCCAAGAAGATTATCGCCATCCCCATATTACCATCGGCGAGTCAGAGCTTAAGACAGTTCAGCAGTTCAGCTATCTGGGAAGCATCATTTCCTCGGATGCCACGATCGACAAAGAGATAGACAACAGAATAGCAAAGGCATATAGAGCCTTTGGAAAACTCCATAAAAGAGTCTGGTGTAATAAACACCTGAAGAAAGTACAAAGATCAGTGTCTACAGAGCCATTGTATTGTCTACTCTTTTATATGGGTCTGAATCATGGGTCATCTACCGTCATCACCTGCGACTCCTGGAACGCTTTCATCAGCGCTGCCTCCGTACAATTCTAAACATCCATTGGACTGACTATGTGTCTAATGTCACTGTCCTCGAACAGGCAGGGGTCACCAGCATCGAGGCCACATTGCTGAAACTGCAGCTGCGCTGGGCAGGGCACGTCTCTAGAATGAAGGATCACCGCCTCCCCAAGATCGTGTTTTACGGTGAACTTGACACTGGAAGCCGCAAGAGAGGTGCCCCAAAGAAGAGATACAAGGACTCCCTGAAACAATACCTTAGCCTTGGCCATATTGACTACCATCAGTGGTCCACCTTGGCTTCCAATCGGGAGACTTGGAGGCACACCATACATAATGCCGCTGACTCCTTTGAGAGTTCACGAAGAACTAGTCTCGAGGAGAAAAGACAACGCAGGAAGAATCGTGTCCCACCTGTTCCACCCAAGGAGACCTTCTGCTGTGCTTTTTGTAGCCGGATTTGCCTATCCCACATTGGCCTTCTTAGTCATCAGCGCGCTTGTAGTAAGCGTGGGTAAATGCCCTTCCCAAATCTTCGTTCGCGAAGTCAAGCCATGATGATGATGAGCCTATGAATTCTCATTCTGTCACAGCATCAAGCACAGTTTTAAAAAGAGAATCATTAGGGGGTTTCAGGAATACTAAAATTAGGAAGATTAAATTCCTATATCAAAGATAAAATTTTATGATTCAACTAATTTATAAGGTATCTCTGTGCTATTTAAGCCATAAACATATCACTAAATCAACTACACAGAATTTAGAAAGACCTTATTTTGACTGCTTGAGCTAAGACAGCACTTTTTCTAATAGCACAAGGAAGAATAGGAGTTAGCTAAAGATAATTATCATACGTTCAGACATAAAAAGACAACATTCTAAAAATGCAACTTTCTTGATTAGGATATTAGAAATCCTTAAAAAAAGCCAATGGAAGTCAGGAATGCAAAAAATTCAGTAATACTGAATTCCCTTATTTACAACAACGGAACTATTCCGTCAGCAGAAGACCCTAAGGTCTAATAAACTGAGAATGTGATATTCTATAAAGTATTTTGCACTGTTCTGATGCTAAAATGCCTCATGCTTTAAGTGGAAGTGCACGGGTCATTGGTTCATAATGCAAACCATTGTGGTATTTTTTAAGGAAAATGAAGGCGGAAGGAAAACAAGCTGAGCTGTTTTGTTTATACCAGCATAGGCAACTGCATTTCTAAGTATTTGATTCAGCTGAAGCTCTAGCTTTTATGCAGTTTTAGTGGCAGATGCTATAGCAACAATGAAAGTGACTGAAATACACGCTGAGGCTTTTTGCAAGTAGCATTATGATATGCAGCATACGTCTAAGATAGGAGCTATCTCCAACATATCCATCATACATAAACAAGACCAGAAACTAATTTTCAGTCCTCTTGTCTCATCCCCCAGTGTCTCTTTTCTCTTCTATTTTTTACTGGGAGGAGAGACAAAAGGTTGCCACAAGATTATTTCAATGGCAGCTTCAACTCCCCCAGCGGGTTTTCTCCTCAACGCCTGTGACTTGGTTGGCCTGAAGGACACAACAGATTTCTGAGTGTGAATCACTGGAGCATGCCACATGCTGTAAGTGAAAAATACAGTGCTACGGCAGTAGCATAAGGACATCATTTTTAATGCAAAGCTGTGGTAAAGAGAATTGTGAGTTGTATGTAGCTAGCATTTATTTTATGGCATCTGACTTAACATGAATAAAAGAAATGAACCTGAGCTGGAGTTTGGACCCAGCTCTAAACTGCCTGTAATTCAGCAATGCCCAGATCAGTGTTAAGCCCCACCTCTTATTTCATCTGCAGAGCATGAAACCTCTTCAGACTGACCATCCTAATTTGATGTCCTGATGTGCCTTCATCTGAGTTATCTGCTAGCATGGCAAACACAACAGCAAAACTCAGCAAGCTAGTCTCAGTAAACCTGTGAAAGTATCCAAATGGCACAGCCCTTATCTTAGGCCATCTGATACTATTAAGGACCTCCCTTAGACTCTTCCTCTTTTATGGAAACTTCTCTATCAAAACAATGCAGAACATACTTAGGAAAAGCCTATGAATACAAATAGTGCAAGAAAACCATGGTTCACCACCGATAGAGACCTACCTTAGCAGTTTGTGAACCAAGCTAAGGAAAGTTATCCTTAGGGATTCCACTGATAGGAGAAACAAAAGAATCACAAGGATTTGCCTAAGGTGACAAAACAAGTGGGTAGCAGAATGACACTAAATACTACTGCTTCTCCTCTTGCCTTCATTTCTGGCTGTGATTTCTAATGGGAGATTTGGAAAGTTACATACCTGTCAAAAGATAACTGTGTTTAGAAACTCTTCATAAGACTACTCATGGCTATTAATGAATTGATCAAGGATGCTGCTGTTCAACAGTTGTTCTCCCATTATCCACACCTTGTCAGTCGAACAGGTATATCTGCTTTAGTAGGCTGTTTCTGCAAAAGAAAGGAGCTGTATGCATCTGCAGGCAGAAAACATTTTAAGAGTACCTAACTCAAATAGATGAGCACCAGAACATCCACTTTTTATCCTCTCCTTTGAAGTTCCGATCTTGCTAACATTTCCCCCCAAATTCAAGTGATCATAGTAATTTTAAACACAAAGGGAGAGACTGATGCCTGAAATTTCTGTCCTCGGTAAGTATGAGCCACAGAAGTGCCAAACTCTCTTGGTGGTGCTCACTCCCCCTCATTTTCACAGACTCATAGAATCACACAATAGTTTGGGTCGGAAGGGAACTTTTAGCTCATCTAGTTCCAATGACCTGCTGCAGGCAGGGACACTTCCCACTAGACGAGGTTGCTCAAAGCACCATCCAACCTGGTGGTGTTTAGTCTTACAACAGCTGCCTTCTTTGCAGAAACTGTGCCAACAGTCACTTGCATGATGAATTTCACAACAGTGACACCCGTACATACAAAACTTGGACTGGATCCATCATTTTGCAGGTGCACTTCTCTGCACCATCAAAGCCACTAAACTCAGCTTCTGGAGGGCATGTTAAATCATGACGACACGTGTGTATGCTGAAACAGTACACAGAATAGGAAGGGTAGGATGAGACTGGGCAGCCACATAGGAAGGCAACGGACATTCTCAAGACAGGAACAAATGCTGAGAGCTGAAGGAATCCCATAGAAGCTTCTCTGGACTTGAAAGCTCCACTGGCCATGTCACACAGCATTTTGCTAGTCTAAAATTAATGGTCCTGACATGGTCCTCAGTAAAATATGTTAAAATTAACTTGCCCCTCACTTATAAAAGCTGTGTAAATAATAGAATCACAGAATGGTTTGATTTGGAAGGGACCTTAAAACTCACCCAGTTGCAACCCCCCTGCCAGAGGCAGGGACACCTTCCACTAGACCAGCTTGCCCCGAGCCCCATCCAACCTAGGCTTGAACACTGCCAGGGATGGGGCAGGCACAGCTTCTCTGGGAAACCTGTGTCAGTGCCTCAGCACCCTCACAGAGAAGAACTTCTGCCTAAGAGCTCATCTCGATATCCCCTCTGTCACGTTAAAGCCATTCCTCCTTGTCCTGCCCCTACAAACGCCTCTCCAGGTTTCTTGTAGCCCCTTTAGACACTGGAAGCTGCTGTAAGGTCACCCCAGAGCCTTCTTTTCTCCAGGCTGAACAAGCTCAGCTCTCTCAGCCTGGCTCCAGAGCAGAGCTGCTCCAGCCCTTGCAGAGTCTCCGTGGCCTCCTCTAGACTTGCTCCAACAGCTCTACATCCCTCTTGTGTTGTTGCCCCAGAGCTGGATGCAGGGCTGCTGAGGAGGCCTCCCCAGAGCACAGCAGAGGCGAAGAATCCCCTCCCTCAACCTGCTGGTCACACTCTGGGGATGCATCCCAGCACATAGTGGGGGTTCTGGCCTCAAGCACTCACTGCCAGGGCATGGAAGCTTCTTGTTACCCACCACCTCTAAGTCCTTCTCAGTTACCCAACACCTCTATGTCCTTCTCAGCAAGGCTGCTCTCAATTCAGTCTCTGCCCAACCTGTATTTGTGCTTCAGATTGCACCAAATAGTTAATAATATTATTAAGTTTATACACATTGGACCAGACTATTAGAAGCAAAAAAACACAGGTGAGAGACACATATAACTGGCATATTTGACAACTTAATGAAAAAAATTGAATTACCATTTTGCACATCTAACAAAGATGCAAGAATGCATTATACACTATATATCTGATTTTCATATGTTCCTGTGCTGCTTCTCAATTTACCACAGCATTAAGAAGTGGTGTTTGGGAATGAAAACTTAATTTTTCAGCAAAACTACAAATCAAAGGCTGCCAACCTGATTTTAAAGTTAGATAAGTTCAAATAAGAATTGTTCAGAGCCCAGCAGGAAAATAAAGTGTGATTTCTTATGTAAAACTCTAATGTCATTGGATTGCCAGCTTGTAAAGAAGACTACTGTTCTGAAGATATAAAAACACATGCACACCCACATAACCTAAACTTTAAGCCTTTCATTGTTTTACAAAAAACCAAATCAGTATTAACCTCTTGGTGAACTGACCAAACAGAATGTCATTTACCAGATTCTCAGAGTGGTTTATGCAAATGGCAGTGGTTTTAGAAGGAAGCGGTGCCTTCTTTCCTCATTATTGTTCAGGTATTACAGTCTTTATTTGTGGTAAATTTCATTATATGAAGGACAGCAGTGATTTTTAAGGCTAGTGTCAAGGGGAAAAAAAATAATATTTAATCAAGAAAATGGTAATATAATCTTTTGTTGGTCTTTGTCTTCTGGTGTCTAGGCTCTCCAAGTCCTCTATAAACACTAATGAAATAAACTTCACAATAATCACATGAGGAACAGCAAACAAATATTATTCCAAATAACAAATGAAAAAACTGAGTCACCAGGAGTTTAAAAGACTTCAAAGCAAATTAGAGGAGGGCTGGCAGTAAATCTTAGATTTCTTGAATCCAAAATATTCTAGGAAGATAGAAAATCATCAGCCTGAGATTAAGCAAAATCTCGGGTGTTATCAAAATGCTATAGGTCAATTCTTACTCTGCTGTGCAGCCTCTACTTCCTACATAGCAATGCCATTCTAGTATCTCTACTCCATCACTTTTTATAAGAACTTTGGGGCTCTGCTTCAAAAATCTGAAGCAGGAAATAGAATGCCAAATGGACTAGAGAGGTGCTAGTCCAACACAGCTCTGAAATCTTTTCACAGCTGTTATTGACATCTACAGAATCATCTCCTCGTGGAAAGGAAAACCATCCAGGTTCTAATGAAAGCCTAGATTCTGTCAGAAGAACAGCATTCACTCACAGAGACTGGCAGCTGGAACTACCTGTGTTCCCCCTGTTTTCAACTGTTTTGAAGAACTGCAGAGTGCTGCTGCATCCTTTTAAATGAAAGCAAGCACAGAGGAAGGTATTTGGAGAACACCTACTATCCCTGAAACTGAACATACGCTTCAGGTAGGATGAATGGCATTAGGAAACAAGGCATTTGACACTGACCCGCACAAGATCCTTGTCTCTGAACTGGAGAGGCATGGATTTGACAGATGGACCACCTGGTGATACCCAAAAGAGGTGTGGTCAGCAGCTTGATGTCCAAGTAGAGACCAGCAAAAAGTGGTGTTCCTCAGGCGTTGGTGTTGGGACCAGCACAATTCAACATCTTTGTTGGTGACATGGGCAATGGGATTGAGTGCGCCCCCAGCAAGTTTGCCAATGATACTAAGCTTTGTGGTGTAGTTAACATGCTAGAGGAAAGCCATGGGATCCAGAAGGACCTGGACAAGGTGGAGAAGTGGCACCACGTGAACCTCAGGAAGTTCAACAAGGCCAAGTGCAAGGTCCCACGCTTGGGTCAGGGCAATCCCAAGCATAAATACAGGCTTGGGGAGACTGAATGGAGCACCCCTTAGTAGATAACTTGGGGGTGTTGGGTGATGAGAAGCTCCCCATGACCAGCAGTGTGCACTTGAGCCCAGAAACCCCCCTGTGTGCTGGGCTGCACCCCCAGAGCATGAGCAGCAGCTCAAGGGAGGGGATTCTCTAGTTCGTGAAGCACCTCTGCTATGGAGACAGGCTGAGAAAACCGGGCTTGTTCAGCCTGAAGAAGACTCCAGGGAGACCTTAGGGCAGCTTTCAGCCTAAGGGGGACTACAAGAAATTTGGAGAGGAACTTCTGACAAGGGTGTATAGGAACAGGACAAGGGGGAATGGCTTTAATGTGACAGAGGTACAATTTTAGGCAAAGTTCTTCCCTGTGAGGGTGGTGAGGCACTGGTACTGGTTGCCCAAAAGAAGCTGTGGCTGCCCCATCCCGTCAGTGTTCAAGGCCAGGTTGGACAGGGGATGGAGCAAGCTGGTCTAGTGGAAGGTGTCCCTGCCTATGGCAAAGGGTTGGAGCTACATGAGCTTTAACATCCCTTCCAACCCAAATACGGTTCTATGACTCAATGATTCATGGTACAACAGAGGTGTTCAGAAACTTATTGAAACCTATCAAGGTTTTTGAGTTTTTCCTTTTTACTCCACTTTGGTTTCCTGCTGCTTGCCACCTATTTTATTCCTGAGCATCTCTTAAATGAACACCATACTTAGGTAAGCTTCAGAGTAGTCTGGTGATATGAACAGCTGAAGCCAGGCTGATCAGAAGACTCTTGTTTGCTAAACATCTAACTAGTAGATTCCACATTCAGTAAAAGGTTTCAGCAACCATCTAATTCCCAGCCTCAAGGCAACGACTTACTTGAACCATCATGAGAAAAAAAAGAAAAAAAAAAAAAAACCACAAAAAAACCCGTACAATAATTGATTGGAATCACAGTTTATGAACTGGATAACATCACATCTCCATGAATGCAAGGACTCCACTGCTCTGCTAGAGAGTAACTAATCCTGACACCAAAACTCATCATCCTTTTCCCAAAAGGCATCAAACTAACTTGGAGGTTTCAAAAAGGCAAGTAAGGGAAGGGTATCTGATCCTTTTCCCATGCTGGCTCTGAATGGTTTCAGAGTCAAATATCAGTAAATGATGCATTCAAGCAACAACTGTACTTTCTTCTTGTATCTCTTGCTTTTTCATCCAAAATACTATAATGAGGTTTCTTGAGGCAATCATTCACTAAGCTTTGGTGATCATGAGCAGACTGTGAAAAATCAGTTTTATTTCTCTAAATACAGTCTTCTTCCCAGCAGTTCAAGGCAAAGCAGAAATCTCTGCCGCAGGTCAAGTGAGTATCAGCATGATTTCAACTATACAGTTATTAGTTCTATTAAACAATAAAAAATGTGGTAGAATATAGGCTTCCTGCTTTATGCTGCATTTTTGAGGACTTTATTTTGGTTACTTTAAATATAATATAGGCAGTGAAATAAAAATCAAGATTATGAATTTTAAATGGAATGAGCAATAAGCTAATCCTTTTTACAAACTCACTAAAACCTGGCATAATTTTATTTTTAGGGGGGGGGGAAACAACTTTACTAGTATTTCTGGCATAGGTTTAAGTCAGGTTTCTACACTATAAATTTGCTCTCCCAACAGATCACTTATAATTTCATGGAAAACATTACTGAATACACCTGTTCTCTAGATTTTATAACCTGTGTCTGCAAAAATAAGACTGAACATAAATACATTATTTTTTATCTTATACTCTGTTATCACTAGACAATGTCTGATCTTTTTCCTTATGGAGCTAACACAGTACCTACACTGGTCACAACTTTTTCTTCCAAAATAATTTCATAGAACCACAGAATGGCTTGAGTTGGAAGGAATGTTAAAGCTCATGGAGTTCCAACTCCCTGCCACAGGCAGGGACACCTTTCACTAGACCGGGCTCCATGAAGCTCCGTCCAACCTGGCCTTGAACACTGTCACGGATGGGGCAGCCACAGCTTCTCTTGGGCAACCTGTGCCAGGGCCTCTCCACCCTCAAAGGGAAAGACTTCTTCCTAATACCTCATCACATCTCCCCTCTGTGGTATAGCTAAACACAACTGCGGTCACTACCTTAACAAATATTTCAGGATGGCACTGTGAAAGTGGGCCTAGTGACCATAGTGATTCCAGGAATTCCTGCTCCCAGAAAGACACACTTTTGAGGTGGGACAGCAATGGAAGGTTACCCCCTTTCCAGAAAGCAGTCAACTGTTTCCTTCTTGTTCACACATCTGCAAAGCTACAGTTACAAAAGAAAGCCCTTTTATCTACTACCCTGCCCTACTTTTCTGCCTCATCCTCCCAACTCCTCACCACCTGCAGGGAGACAGAGCTCCTAGAGCAAACTCAACAGCAGCAAGCTCTGGCCACAGACAGGTGTAAGTCAACTGTAGCAGGGAAATAAACTGAAAGACAATTACAAAGGAATAAGAAACTTAAAGATGAGGTTCCCTGCAGTGTTTCTCAATTCAATGTGATGTGTAACAGCTAACCCTGTTTGCATCAACTGGATGTTTGCCACTGCCTTCAGCAGGACACTTTAAGGGCACATACTTAATGCATCAGCAATTTGCATGGGTAGAAGCTGCATTTGCTGGCATGAGTGCATTACTGAGCCTCAGAGCCAACCCTGGCAATGGTCGAAAATATGTGCCTCTGGTGCTCAGCTTGTAAAAGCTTTTAAGGCACGTATCACAGAATCACAGAAATCACAGATTTGAATTGGAAGGGACCTTATAAAGCTCATTCAGTTCAAACCCCCTGCCATGGACAAAGACACCTTCCACTAGAGCAGCTTGCTCCAAGCCCCATCCAGCCTGGCCTTGAACACTGCCAGGGATGGGGCAGTCACAGCTTCTCTGGGCAACCTGTGCCAGTGCCCCAGCACCCTCACAGGGAAGAACTTCTGCCTAAGAACTCATCTCAATCTCCCCTCTGTCAGGTTAAAGCCACTCCCCCTTGTCCTGTCCCTACAAGCCCTTGTCAAAAGCCCCTCTCCAGGTTTCTTGTAGCCCCTTTAGGCACTGGAAGCTCCTCTAAGGTCTCCCCTTAAGAAGTCTTCTCCAGGCTGAACAAGCCCAGCTCTCTCAGCCTGGCTCCAGAGCAGAGCTGCTCCAGCCCTCACAGCATCTCAGTGTCTTCCTCTGTACTCACTCCAACAGCTCCATGTAACTCTTGTATTGTTCCCAGAGCAGAGGGGGAGAATCCCCTTCCTCAGCCTGCTGCTCATGCTCTGGGGGATGCAGCCCAGGACACGGGGGGTGGTTCTGGACTCCAGTACACACTGAAGTCAGGCCATGGAAAGCTTCTCATATATTCTCAACATACCTAAATGCTCCTCCTCAGGGCAGCTCCATCCAGTCTCCCAGCCTGTATTTTTGCTTAGAATTGCCCTGACCTAGGGGCAGGACCTTACCCTTGGCCTTGTTGATCTCCATGAGGTTTCATCATATATGTCTAAGGGCTTTAACTGCAAGCAAGCACATTGATTCTGTTTGATTTCAGTGTTATTGTATCAGCCCCACAGATGATCACAAGTATTTTTTAATGCACTTCCAATGGCTTGTCCCTTTAAAGACTACTTGGAGGCCTCTGACAAGGGTAACATTTTCTGTGCACCAAACACTCCTCTCAAACATGGCAGCCTGCAATGCAGTTACCCTGCATTTGATAGTCAAAGCACAGCTGGAGTCAGTCCACTATTTTAGGTGAGGCCTGCCCCTCACATGTTAAATACTGGTTACTGATGGGTTTAGATGAGACATAAAATTGCAGACTGTGGGATGGTGGGCTCCCTGTGCCATTTTTCCATAGGTTTTAGCCTTTGCACCCTGGCTAAATATCCAGCATGTCTGCATTCTGGCTGGCTAACCCTGCACAAATTTGAGTAAGGCAGCCTTCCCTTTCCCTGCTGGAATGCATTAATTCAGCCCACAGCAAGTGAGCTACATTCCAGCTCTGAGATTACTGTGTTTTTCTGGCAGAAAATACAGTGAAAAGTCTGACTAAAAAACTCAATGCAATTTTGAATTATATGAAGAAGATGTAAACCACAAATTATTTTAAGTAATTAGTTGTGGAAGAAGAAAATCAAGTGGAACAAAGCATTTCCACAGCAGTGAGCAATCTGCTGAAAACATATTACCCATGTCAGTGCTATTAAAAAAGAAAGTATGAAAGAAAAGTCTACTTATTCATTTTCACAAGTTCTCTTCCAAATAAATTTAGAATGCAAATCCTACATGTTCTTGCTATGACCTGGACAGTTCCAAACACTATTTTCCTGCCTTGTACATACATTATTCTGAAGCTACTTGCTGCACCTCCTCCAAAGCAGCTTGTCGCTGACAGTTACAAAAGACCAGCTTGTACATACCGTGTCCTCATCCAAAACCAACATGTTGTTGCCAAAAAACTTAATTTCTCCAACTTCTCAACCACAGTAATTGCAAAAAGAATGTCTAAATATAAGGCAGGTCAACTGGCAAGATGAGAGTAAAATTAATCTGAAATATTCAATGAGACACAACTGTGGGGGCTGGACATTTTCCATAAACATTTATACCTCTTTTGCCAGTAGATCTTTTATCACAGACCCAAACAATGGTCAGAGTATGAATAAGAAGCACTTGAATAAGAAGCTGTTGCATATCATCTAGGTGCTACTGAAGACAGAAATCGATGTAATCTGACTGCTCTTAAATTTGGGGCAAGTTCAGTTCTTCAGCATTCAACTCTGCAGGGTAGTCTTTCATCCTTGTTTCAGTAGAGAATAGGCCCATATGGATGCTACAGGGCACAGTGCCTTAGAGCTGCTGTATCTCAGATGAGAAACATCCTCTCTGCACTGCAATGTCTCAAGTCAATTTTCACAAATATTCGATATGTTTTCTTAGCTGTACTAATCAAATTCCATTTCAAGCTCTATTTCACAGCAGTTTCAAATGGGAGATGAGGTATTTCTAGAACACTGTGCAGCAGATATTGTAACTCGGGAGTGGGTGAAATAAGGCTGGGAAAACAAAAGCAGGAAGCTATGAAAAGTGAATTGGTTTCCAGGTTTCTCTGTTTCCTTGCTGTGCTATGTTATGCAAATGGCTTATCCTCTGTGCCCTAGCACTGCTAGCTGTTGAAAGGATATGTTCCCAGAGGACTTCACAGGAGTCTAAGAATTTTTTGTTGGAGAAAAGCACTGGGAAACTGATAAGAATGCCACAGAAGGGTGCAAAATTTTATTAGTCTTTTAAGGTCTGATCAGAAGGCCACTGAAGGATAAAAAAAGATATTCCTAATGACCTCAGTGGACCCTGAACTGGACTTCCAATGAGCCCTCTCTCAGTACTTTGCATATATTTGTTATTTCCTTTGCTCTGTTTCAGTGTCACTACCCACCTGCAGTGGAGCATTCCTGGGAAAAGCAGTAGTATGCCCATCAACAGGGGTTGTTTTTTTTTTACTAGCTATTGAAATTATCTTTTAACCTAAAGATTACATTTTTATATTACAACAGCACTGAAAAATCCCCAAAAGATCATGAGGTTGACAGTGTAAAAAATCAAACTATACTGCAGCAAATGCAGCATATGATGCATACATTTACAATCTAACTACCAGGGATCTACTGACACTCTGGTCTGATCCTACTGCAAAGAGTTAAAACTTCTAGAGGCTAGTGGGTTTCTTGCTGTTCCATCTGAAGACGAGAGGAAAGAGGTAAAAAAAACTGCACAGCCAGTTAGCCACAGCAGACTGAGTTCTCAAGCGCACATCTGCAAATTCATCAGATAGATTCTCCTCGTCAGGCTGTGTTTCTATGCCACAAGCTCCCTGTGCTGTTAGAGAAGATTCCTCAAAGTGCTCACATTTGAATCCAAACTACACACAAAGATTTCGGAGGACGCATAAACCCCTATCAGCCAGGTACGTTGAACTTACTGTTTTGCCCAAAGCAAACCTGGTTGATACACTTAGCAAATGTTCTCAGAAATACTATGTAAATTTTCCCTAAGTCTGATTATGGAGGACTTCAAAACTCTGTGTCTGAATATTATTTTGATTGTGCATAATTTGGGAACAGCACTTGCTTTTCAGGGGTATGCTTTTTCACTTTGCAAAGGGATACCCTGCAGATCAGTAAAAGAAAAAAAATATATATATATATAGAACATTGCAAATTAAATTTAATTGTCAAAATAAATGTAATTCTACTGTATATATCTGTGTTTAAGCCAAGTTAAAAATAACTGCAAACTAATGACAGAATTTAATGGTCAGCAGTGAGTATTTAGCAAGTATGACTGTGCTATCCTGTAATCCATTCTCTCAGTGTCCAATCAGTGCTCTTTCAGACTCTTTATCTCTGTGTAAATTAAATGTGGTTAGGGTTTGCTACAGTTCATAAGATAAAATCATTCACTATTTTGTAGCATTCAGATTATTGTGAAATTACAATGAACATAGCATTTTTTTCATATTGGTAACAAATATTAAGATGAAAAATCATGCTATACAACAGACCTGATTATTTATTGCTCTCCTGGTTAAAATTATTTTGTTGCTTCATCAGGTAACTGGCACAGCACAGAGGTCAACAATTATTACACAGGGTCAACCAAAACAATAAGTAGTAAACACAGTTTGGAAGGGACTCAGTGCCAAAACATAGTAATGTAGTGACCTTTATAAGCCTTAAATTTACTAGGACCTAGGAGACAGTACCTATGGGAGACTTGCTGCCTTCCATAGAATACAATAATATCCCATGGCATATGAAACGTCACTTGATATTGAGGTGCCTGAATCCTACCCTTTGTTTCTAAAACACATTCATCCTATAAAACACATTCTGAAATAATACCCTACATACAAAATTGGAAGTACATCCACCTACTTCCATACCAAGCACATTTCAATTAAATTAGCTAGTGACTTTAAAAAACACCTCTCTTTCTTTGATCAGTCTGTAAGTAAATCTCCCAACGAATCCATCTAAACGCGAATACCTTGTAATCTCTTCTTGCCAGACAAACAACTATCACCTTGAAAACACCCAGCTCAAAATCATGTTTGTTTTTAAAATGAGATAAAGGTGAATATTAAGTTTCTTCTTTCTGTTTAAAAAAACTAGCTTTCAGGTCAGATCTCTACAGTACACTTCTCAAATATGGAGGTTTTAAAAACAGTGCTGGAATTCTCACTTATTTGTGTAATCCTTGGAGCTTTGCCTTTTATAAAAATAATAAATATGATGAAGCATGACTCAAGTCACCTTAACTGGTAATTGTCTATGTAACTCCACCCTTCATTATTTATCCATCTTTGATTCTGACAGTGGCTTTTCCCCGCTATTTTAACTAATGCTAATCTGACTCCACAATGACATGGTTTTGAGCCTAAAGCCACCAAAAAAAAACCTTAATTTTTTTGTTTTAAGTTTAGATTTTCACCTTTTGGCCACCTTGAAGCTGTTCAGGGTCAGATGAGGGAACAGCAGCAGCGTTGGAAGGTTAGAGGTGCAGGACAGCACAACCAAATATCAACCACACTGTATTAATACATCATAATTAACATGAAACAACCTGGAAAGATAAAGCAATTCCAGCAAGTGCCTAAGGAGCTACTCCTGTCAGAGGTCACTTCTCCACTGTCTATATGCATCAGTCTCTTCAGACAGTATACTCTGGATTGAGTACTGCTCTAGATTTGGGAAATAGTTTGGGACATTGTGGACACATAATTATCATATGTGGAGATTATTTATATCTGTAAGAATATAAGACGAATGCCAGCATTCTAATTAAATTGCTGGACATTTTTAATACTCTAGTTAGACCTTAAACATAAACCAGCCACCAAATGTAGGATACTAGTATTACAAAACACAGAGCACTATTTACACATGCACTTGTGTTATCTTCACCGCGAAGACACATATTACTTTTTCGAAAGATCTTGTAAAAACAAGCTAAGAAATCACTCAGTATGAAAGAAGAGACAAAGGAAATCTAACTCAGCAAACCAAATTTAGTGCAAGATTCTCTAACAACATCATTTTTAATGGTTTATAAGAAACAAGCATCAGAGATTCCTGTTTAGCATATCACCTGAGAGTAAATAACTGGGCAAATCTTTCTTCATGCAAATAATAAAACCAAAACCTGACATGTATACTGACAGAACTGTATTTTAGCACAGCAGTTTGCATATCAGATTCTAGGCAGGCAGCACAACAGCTCCTGCTGTGCACAAGAACATGCACTGATGGCAATCTGATGTAGTCAGTATCCTCAGCTCCCATAGGTTTACACAGTACACTGTGTTTTTTCACAGTCCTCAGGTTTTGATGTCACACAAGTAGAAGACACCAATCTTGCCTTAAAAAAGAAACACTATGTGCCCCGTTTTTGTTGTTAGAGCAAAATGAAAAGCAGGAGCAAGGAAAATATGAATCCTACAGATTTCAAAACATGGAACTGTATTTTAAAATGTGAGCATTGTTGGGATTTTTTGTTTGTTTTCAAATACTGTATTTGAAAGCTAGTGCATGCTTTTAAGTTCTAGGGATTTGGCAAAGGCTGGGACAGTGAACCTGGACATTTACTACAAGGCACAACTAAGCTGTCACCAAGGGACTGTGCCAATGAACTAGCCAGTTGTTTCCCTCCATTGTGTCTGTGCTTTCTGAAGCTCTTCCAGTGTTATTATCCAGGCTGACTACTACAAACTCTTTCAGATTTTGAACAAAGAGGTAAAAAAAGGTAAAAGATACACCTTGAAACCTACCCATGAAAGCATAAGTGAGCAGCAAACATCAACGATACAGAATTTGTTCACACTGAAAACACTTGGCAGCAAGACTCCCAAGCAACAAATTCACTTCGAACAGGCAGTTCAGCGTAAGTGTTCAAGATTCACCCCAGCACTAAAAGCTGCTGCTTCAAGATACCTACCTATACAGTTAGAAATACAGTTAGCACTGACTGCTCTTACATGTCTTCAGTAAATTTTGGTATCTTTCTTGTAAACCTGCAAAACAGAATTCCAGACAGGTTTGTGTTGGAAGGGACCTTAAAGCTCATCCAGTTCCAAGCCCCTGCCATGGGCAGGGGCACCTTCCACTAGACCAGGTTGCTGCAAGTCTCATCCAACCTGGCCTTGAACACTGCCAGGGAGGTGGCAGCCACAGCTTCTCTGGGCACCCTGTGCCAGCGCCTCAGCACCCTCACAGGGAAGAGCTTCTGCTAAGAGCTTGTCTCAACCTCCCCTCTGTCAGGTTAAAACCATTCCCCTTTGGCCTGTCCCTACAGGCCCTTGTCTAAAGCCCCTCTCCCGGTTTCCTGTAACCCTTTTAGGCACTGGAAGCTGCTCTAAGGTCTCCTGGAGTCTTCTCTACTCCAGGATCAACAACAACCCCGGTTCTGTTCCCTTGCAGATCCTGTGCTGCCTGCTGAGACGGCCTGCGGAGCACAGACGGCCCCAGGGGTCCTGCTCAACTTTCCTCCCCGGTTTGCCGGCAGTCTCGGGGAGAGAGAAGGCAGGGAAAAAAACCGCCTCGTGTCACCGGTCACACCAGACTTTTAATCCTTCCGCCCCGGGGCCACACTCACCCGCCTCCTGCCCGCTAACAGCTTCCAAACCCGTTTCCTGAGGACCGCAGCTAGGCCGGCCTCATGCGACAGCTACCAGCCTCAGACAACTACCAACCCCAGCAGGCCGCGGGTCCGCCGTTTCCATGGCAGCAGGCGGGCCCGGAGCGGGGCGGTTCTCCGTCCCAGAGCCGAGAGGAGGGCCCAGAGGCGGTAGGCTCTGCAGCATTAGGATGTTAGGAGTTAGCGGGCTGTAGTTCGTACAAAATCCTGCGGAACTGCACACGTCTCACCTTGATTCATGCCTTGAATCGTAGGAAAGGGTGTCTTTTAGGGTCTCAAAGTGTGAACCGGTAACACAACTTCAACACTATTTAAGCCCTGCTAAACAACTCACTATTCAAGCACTGCTAACAATTCTTACAACAGTGTCAAAAGCATATTTAATCTGCTTCTTTGTGTTTGTTTTCCTCAGCTACTGAACCAAATATGGCCCAGTCAGCAGACAAAATGTTGCTGGAGGTAGTATCAGCGGTCAGTAATTCATCGCTGCTTCAGCCAGGCTTCTCTCTCCTGAATTTTGATGGACACACTTTCCTTTTTGGGCAGAAAGGATGGCCAAAGAGGTCTTGTCCTACTGGTGTTTTCCTCCTCGATATAAAGGAGAATGAGCTCAAAATGAAACCTGCCTTATTCTCTAATGATTCCTGTTACCTGCCCCCTCTCCGCTACCCTGCCATTTGCAAGCTCAGAGGCAACATGGAGTCTGATGAGTACCAGTATATCATCCATGGTGGAAAAACACCTAACAATGACCTTTCGAATAAGATTTATATTATGAGTCTGATAAGCAAAAATAGTAAGAAAACCACATTTCAATGTATTGAGAAAGACCTGGATGGAGATGTCCCTGAAGCTAGATACGGGCATACAATTAACATAGTTCATAGTCAGGGAAAAAGCATGAGCGTTATATTTGGAGGGAGATCATATATTCCTCTTGCACAAAGAACCACTGAAAAATGGAACAGTGTAGTTGACTGTTTGCCATCTGTGTTTCTGGTTGATTTTGAGTTGGGATGCTGTACCTCATACATACTTCCAGAGCTTCAGGATGGACTTGCTTTCCATGTTTCAGTTGCCAGAAATGATACAATATACATTTTGGGAGGCCATTCACTTCAAAATAACACCAGGTCCCCCAGCTTGTACAAGCTAAAAGTTGATCTCCCGCTGGGCAGCCCAGCCGTGACCTGCACCATCTTGCCAGGGGGGATATCTGTGTCGAGTGCTATAGTGACTCAAACCAGTGACACCGAATTTGTCCTTGTTGGGGGATACCAGTCTGAGAACCTGAAACGGTTGGTATGTAACACCATAGTTCTGGAAGACAGTAATATACAGATTGTTGAAAGGGAGAGCCCAGACTGGACACCAGATATTAAACACTGCAGGATGTGGTTTGGCAGTGATATGGGCAAAGGGTCTGTATTGCTGGGCATTCCAGGGACCAACAAACAGTTAATCTCAGATGCAAACTACTTCTACATTTTGAGATGCAAAGGAGAAGAGGACAAGAAAGAAGAACTGACAGCACAAATTTGCAGTCAGACGTCAACTGAAGACCCTAAAGACTCCACTCCATCTGAAGATTCTGAAGAGTTTTGTTTGAGTGCTGAAGCCAATAGATTTGATACTGACACTTACAATGAAGATGATGAAGATGAATCAGAAACAGGCTACTGGATCACCTGCTCTGCCAGTTGCAATATTGACAATAACACCTGGGTCCCTTTCTATTCAACAGAATTCAACAAGCCTGCTATGATCCTCTGTTCCAGCGGGGCTGGCCACTGGGTCCATGCTCAATGTATGGATCTCTCAGAGACCATGCTTCTGCATCTCTCAGAAGCAAATGTCAAGTACTTCTGCAATGAGCACATTGACATTAATAAAGGGCTACAAACTCCCCAAAAGGTGGTGCCCCTGAAAAAACAACCCATGAAACCACTGCGCAAAAAGACAACCATGAAGTTAACATCACCAGCGAAAAAGCCCTTTCTTCGGAGGTTGTTTTAATAGATTTACTCTGCTGGTTTGTATTCACCTGGAAGGAAGTGAAATCACAGAGACAGCTGGTAATGGTTGAAATAGAACTGGTTATTTGATTTCCATTATCTCAATATTTCAGTTGCATTTCAAAGCTCATGAATTTATTTCGTTTCTTGTGTGTATTTTTATAACATCCAGATAGGAACCCCATCACAGAGGGCACTGTGCAAACACACAGCCAGATGCTGGTAACTGTGTTCTGTGTTTTATGGCACAAATTACCCCCTCATTATCCCCAGTGAGTTTAATGGAACTGCTGGTAGAATATTACCCCATGTATTGAATGATTATATGTCAGTTTTGACTACAGTTCTGGAATATCATCTCATAATAAAAATCAAACCCTTTTTTTAAACCACTGTACTCAACAACTTCTTCGTATTTTTAAAAAGCTAGTAAGCTAATAAAGTTTATAATACAAGTTATTGAATTTTTTTCACCTACACATGGGGTAAATCAAGCACTGTAAATCCCAAAATCTACAAAAGGACAGCATGTGTGCTTAGGAGGTCCATCTGAAGCCTGGTAAGGGGTCTAGCTTCACATCCACCCCACTCTATGAGCTCCTACTGACTTCAGAAGGTCCTTCTGATGAACAGGACTTTTATAATTTACTCCAGCTCCTCCCCTATGCATTTCTTTCTCTGCTCTCCCAGGGTGACTGTGTAGAGTGTGAAAGCTTAAAAGTGCAAGCTGCAGGTCAGAGCATTTCACTGAGCCAGTGGACCACTGTGAGGGTGGGAACAAATGCAGCTGGCTTCTCAAAGCACAAGATTGGATTCAGATTGAAAAGGATATTGTCAAGGTTGAATAGCCCAAGAGTTTACTAAGATTTCTGTGGGTTCTTTTACTGCCTATTCATAAAGCCTCATCACTTTATTTTTTTATTTTTATTACTGCTCCAAACATCTTTTCCAAAAATCTATACCATCAGCTCGTTTGTGAGCCAACAATAATAGCTCAGTATACACAATCCAGCTCTCATGCTGGACACCCATATAGAAAAGAAAACCAAGAGTAGCTGTCAGCCATTTGATCACTATGTGCAGTCTCTGAGCAGCCATGCCTTTACAAATTAGTATGTGCAGCACAGTATTCCTATGAACAGTCATTTATGCACAGTACTCCCCTTAAAACCTTCACAACTCAACAGCAGAGGGAAGTAAAAGTCAACCATATAAAGATTCTTTTTCCAACCTTTTCATCTGCTGAGGGAGCTTATAGTTCAGGTAGAGCTTGTAAATGGGAAGTATTCACCTCCACCATGTTCACTGTCATCTCACCAGTCTGATACTGGTATAAATTTGCAGATTTCAGTGCCAGCTGTTTTCTTTGCCATGCTACTTTACGTAAGATCTGAATAGAGGTTTTTTATATGTTTTCCAAGGAATAAATGAGTATCATACCCATGTAAAGTCCCTTCAAACTGGTGAAATTAAATTATCATCCCCATTCCCTTTTGTAGGTTAGTCACAGCTCTTACTGAGCAGAATTGTCATTAAAATATTCATTCATCATGCATTTTTCATAGACTTCATTTGCATCAAACAAAAAAGAAAACTCATGATGAAACTGAAGCTACAACATCACAAAAGCAACAAAGGTAGACAATATACTCAAACAACAAAACTCCACCCCCCATCCCTTCACCATTGTACAACAAAAGACTCCCCACATAAGCTGTACCAGTGCAGAAATGTTCCATGGACTGAAGCAGCTCTGCTCTGGAGCCGGGCTGAGAGAGTTGGGCTTGTTCAGCCTGGAGAAGAGAAGGCTCTGGGGAGACCTTAGAGAAGCTTCCAGTGCCTAAAGGGGCTACAAGAAACCTGCAGAGGGGCTTTGGGCAAGGGCCTGTAGGAATAGGACAAGGGGGAATAGCTTTAACCTGACAGAGGAGAGATTGAGATGAGCTCTTAGGCAGAAGTTCTTCCCTGTGAGGGTGGTGAGGCCCTGCACAGGTTGCCCACTGAAGCTGTGGCTGCTCCATCCATGGCAGTTTTCAAGGCCAGGTTGGAAAGGGCTTGTAGCAACGTGGTCCAGTGAAAGGTGTCCTTGCCTATGGCAGGGGCTTGGAACTGGATGAGCTTTAAGGTCCCTTCCTACCCTAAACCATTCTATGATTCTATGAAGTGACGTTCAAGCTGAGATAATGTCTGGTGGCTCAGGCACTGGTGGCATGGTTGCAGTATGTTGGGAGCATCTCTTTATTTCCAGAACTGACTTCTGCAGTCCCTAGGAGCTCAGAGCATGTTGCAAACAGAAGCCCACATTACGGCGCCTTCGAATTCTTATCTGTCATTCTTTACTTTAAGGCTGTGGCTATGACAATTCAGAGTCAATCTTTACAATATTCCTCATCAGGCACATACCATTAGTTTATTGTAAGCTTAAACTGTAGAGTTTTTTAATGGTTTATTTGAGCAGGATGGAGAAATTGCTTTGTCAAACCACATCTGAGCCTCCCAATAAAGGGCATTAAATCACAGCTCAGAGACTGTAGTCACTGCAGGCAGAAAAAAATCATAAGTAAAGCAAAATATAATATTCCAAAGGACTCAAGGAGATACATGAACATTAGCCTGTGAAAAAGACATCTGACATAGCATTTGAGGCTGAAGAAGGTACTTAATTCCCTGGTAATTCTGATGACACTTTTGAGTCATATACTTGTTAGAGCATTGATTATCTTCAAAAGCAGCTACTCAATAGAAGATGTTTCTTCCTCAGGCAATTTTGAATTAGAAGATAAAATGAAGTAGATATGAGTGCAGAAATAAAGCTCTATTGTATCTGCATCTGACTGACTGCATCTGGCTACAGCTCCCTCCTGGTTTTATTTCCTACTCTATCCCATTTCAGACAAGACTAACTTCTGGGAAGGGCTTGAGCAACAACCTCTGAACATCAAACACCAATTTGGTGTCTGTCCTTCACCTCTGAAAATTGTGACACAGAAGTCTATTTTTGCTTTTAAAAAAGCAAGACGGTAATCATATAAACCGTCTGATTTCTCAGTACATACACTGGTAGTGTTCAAGGCCAGGCTGGACAGGGCTTGGAGCAAAGTGGTCTACTGAAAGATGTGCCTGCCCGTAGCAGGGGGTTGGAACTACATGACCTTTAAGGTCCCTTCCAACCCAAACAATTTTGTGATTCTATGATTCTATGACTTTCTGAATTGTAATAAAGAGAAGCTACAAATAATAAACTGAAAGATAGATAAGAGCTAATCTTTACAGTTCAGTCTATGGTGAGGAGCTAAAATTTGATGCAAAGGATGCACAGAAGCCAGTAAAGAGGGTTAAGGTATCAGCATGGACAATTATGTCCATAGCTATTAAGCGCAAGGCTGATTTCAAACAGAGAGATGGTATTTGTAAATGAAGCAAAAGTCATGTACAGACAAAATAAAACTGATTTAAATTAGTTTTCTATCAAACAGTTGCCTGTGAGGAAGGGTGCTGACAGGACTGCTGAAAGTCACAGAGTAATCTTTATTTGGTTAATCTAATGAATTTCAAAAACAGGGCTGGAATCACAGCTGACTCTGGGTATTAGAACAGCCTAAATATGAATAGCATACACAATTTGAATGAAAAGTAAGACTGATACCATGAAATCATGTGCACAGTTGAAAAAGCAGTAAGAAAGGCAAAGGCAAAAACATAAATATCAATAAAACCTTTATCTTAAATAGGTTTCATGGATTAAAAAACTGCAATACATTAAGAAAATTAAAATAATGAAGCCATGTAGTGAGGCAAAGCACAGAACTCAGTGTAGTCAGAAATTAGGATGCTGTAAATATCTCAATTTTTTTTTCTGAACTATATGACTAAAATTCAAAGCTGATGTGCTTGAAGTCAGTAAAATTATTCCTGTGAGGAAAAAATAAGTGAGACCAGAATCATGGCTTCTAACATAGTTCACAGTGTTTCATAACATGGCAATTCACAATAGAAAGCCATTGAATAAAACCAAACAAAACGAAGATACATATGACCGTATAAAAACTACAGTCAACATTTCAGAACAAGAAATTATTTACCATTAATTACTCAAGGATTTGTACCAAGTATTAATGTAGAAATGAAAATGTTATTTGAAAGAGTACCACCAATAAAAGTGTCTCTGTTTTTCTAAAGCCTTTTCAAAATCAGAAGTTCAACATCATACTGTATAACCAAATGATGCACCTGTTCAGAGTCAGAATTTGTTTGCCCTTTGATGCATGGCTGTGTGCGTGCAGCATCATTATTTGATCACCACTTACAAAAGCATTACTTGCAGGTACCTACCCTTCCAGTGCTGATTGTTCTAAAGACTTCAAAATTCTCAAGAGAGATTCTTCATTCATAGAAGATGTCAACAATGGGGAAAAAGAAGATTAAACTAAATTCAAGCCAAAAGAAAAGGTGAAAAAAAAAGCAGTTCTTTGTGTCAGCTATCCCGCCCACAGCTGTAGAATGTGAAATGTCTCTTGATGGCTTAATAATATTTCACAAAAGAGTATTTCCACATGCCACTGCATTCCTCTGTTCCCATCCAGATTCTCCTTAGTCTGATGAGTTACCCCAGGATATAAGCCTCATCTTGAAAAATCATACATGTATGGATATTACTTACTCAGCCTTTTGAAGGCAGTGAGATGATTCACTTGCTGTTACATCAGCAGCTTGTTAAAGCAAACTTGGAATTTAAAAATGTTAGCAGAGGCACTGAAATTACGTGTAAAATGAAGAGTCTGGTTTGTCTCTCTAGTAGCATATATGCATTACAATAAACAGGTTTGGATTACTTGGAGATGAAATTCATTCCTGTGCAAAAGGCAACAAAACCCTATACACCATTTGGAGTGAAAATCACTGTGAGGTGAGTCAGGGTTGTTAAACCAGGCCCTTGGTTAGTCAGGAAAAACCAAGGGTAACGCATAAGGTTGTCCCAAATCTACATACAGAGGAAAAAGAAAAGTGTGCAACTACTTGCATAATGAAGTATATGCCAGCCAAAAATGCAAATTATATATGCATTTACTGGTAAAGGGTGCTATTTATACCTGATATTTATACTCCCTGGGAAACAGCTGTATTTGTTGCCTGCATTGGTTTGTAAAGAATGATTCTCATGGAAAGCTAGTATTTATGCTGTATGGGAAATACCTGTTTTATTCCAAGAATTGAAAAAATGTAAATTAATGTAGAAATGAACACTTGTAAGTGCAGATGTAGGTGTCACTCTATACAAAAGATGTTGTAGTCCTTCTAATTGCTTAAAAAGTACATGTTTTAAGTAAAAAGTATTATTTCAAACTGCAAATTTTGACATAATATTAAACTATGTTTAAAGAAACCATATAAAAATAAAATCCTAAATCACAGAAAACTTTAAAAATACTTTAATTAAGAAAATCAAGACATAATAACATCAATATTGGTACTACTTGCTAACACTTTATTTTTTCATTGCATAAATGGTAAATACCAGACCCTCAAGGATATAGTAAGTAACATGAACAAGATACTACTAATCTCAGACCATTAAGTTGCTGTTAACTTACATTCATAAAACAACTTCTGCCACATCAAAATGAAAATGAAAAGCAGATTCGTTTAGATCCATGCTTTGATTGTTTCTGCATTTAATCTTGCTTCAGAAAGATTGCTCCAAGCACAGTAATGCCCTAGGTACAGGTGCAGAGCTGAAAGGCTAGATGATTTCAGTCCATTTCAGGTACTTCTGAGTATATTTCATGAATATGAGGTTGTTGAGGCACTGGCACAGGTTGCCCAAAGAAGCTATGGCTGCCCCACCCCTGGCAGCGTTCAAGGCCAGGTTGGACGTGCCTTGTAGCAACCTGGTCTAGTGAAAGATGTTCCTGCCCATGGCAGGGGGTTGGAACTGGATGAGCTTCCAACCCAAATCATTCTATTATTCTATTATTCTATTAATATTGAATTAAAGTCAGATAAATTTAGTATATTAATATACTAGATACCACTTCAGAAAGGCAAATACAACCAGCAAAACTATTCAACTAATACAGTATGAAGGAGGAATGCCTACTAAACACTTCTGTAATAACATGAAATACAATATGCAGTAATCTCAAGACAATTTGCTTTTTAACTCATCTTGTACACCAGCTATCCTTGAGGTTAATAAATACCATTCCTCTTTTATGATTTGGAAAATGAGACTATGAGTGTGGTGTATCACAGATGGGAAAAGCTCAACGTTGGATACAACTGGAGGACATCAGTAGCGGTCAGTGAAATACCCTAATAGAGAAGATCAGAACAATGGCATGTATCTGATCAAGGTAATATCCACCTCCTGAGAAATGGGTCTGCTGTGACTAAAGGTATTTGGGGAAACTGTGGGCCTGCTGGTTTTAATTACAATTTACTGGTGACTTCAGGGACACCAGGAATTCACTAATACAAATACAAATACTAATACAAACTATACCAAAGTTACCATAGAAATCTAAAATGCTTGTAAAGCACCAAGCTTCACAGCAGAGCTTGAATGTACTTTTATAGTGAAATAACCAACCACAAAGCACTGTCAATCCCGATTTAGGAGCACGAGTTTGCATTTTAGTTTGCATTATTTATGATAAAAATATCTTTAAGAAATTCCAGCTACCTTTCCTCTATCTTCATATAGGAAATGAGCACTGTGATACCACCATCTGCTCCTAAGCATACTACAATAGAAATGTTAAATAATATTTTTTAAAGTGTGTGAGATCAAATTTTGCATCTTTACTCAGCATTTTATACAAAAATAAGTGAACTTTGTCCCCAAACAAATACCAAAATTTCTTACTGATGAACCTTTACTTATAAAAGCCAAGGGACTGTTAATAAAATAATCAAACCCTCTTAAAAAGTAAAAAGCAAAATAGTTTTAAGAACAAACAGCCTGCTCCCTTTTTCAGCAACTGTCATAACTCCCCACAAACATATTCATTCCAAAATGCTACTTCATATAAACCTTGTTTACACTGGCTGTCTCACTTCTAAGCAACATGTTAAGACCAAAATAAATTGAAGACCCTTCTTTTCAATTTGTTCCTGCTTTCATCTCACATGACACATGGGTTACCAGATACCAACACACAACACATAATGCATTGCCTCTTGGAAAATCCCAACAGACATGGTGCTTAACTCCACTCAGCACCTTTAAAAAGGAGTGGAGAAATTATATTTTCACACTTCCCTGTAGCTCTACAGGCCTGAAAAAGAAGCTGCCTCCTTGCAGGAAAACACCATTATAAACCCAACAACAAATGCTCCTTTACATTTAGACTTCCCCTGAATCATTGCTTTCCAAGCTATCCAGTGGCACGGAGTCACCTAAAGTATCCTCTGGATCAGTGGTGAAGCCCTGTTTTCTTGATGTTTTATGGGCATTCATGAACCTCTGGAGGTACTTTGAGGTATATAGCCAGTGATGTTTCAAGACATCCTCCATCTCATAGCATTTGGACTGCCTGGCATTCATTTTTCGGAACCTCCTAAACAGTTTGTTTCCAGACTCATTTCCTTCACTTGCCCAGGCCCCAATGGACCCATCTCTTTCAATGATTTCAGGAACATGAGCAAGGGTTTTGTGGAAATAATTTGTAATCTTGCCTTCATACCTGTACTTGAACTTTGTAGATAGGAGCTCGGCAAAACGCTGTGAATTATAGCTATACTGGCACAGCAATTCTGGACATTCCTTAGCAGGGCATGAGGATCGCCACACTGGCTTCATCTTCAGATAAAGGTCCATTAGTTCTTTTAGGGCCTCATGCCTTTCTTTACACTTTATTAATTCACATACTGCCTCTACTGTCTCTTTGGACATGAGCTTTCTAGCAAAATTTCCACTCATCCTCATCATAGGCTTCAAGTTCATTTTCTTCCTGAGGTGTTTGTCAAGTGCCAACTGCCACCTCTTCCTCTCCTCTTTAGACACATCAGGATTCTTAAAAAATTCACAAATCTCCATCTGGAAAATCCTGTAGAATTCTGCTGCATTTCCAATGTCACAGTGCAACGCATCTATGGAGGGAATGGTCTCTATAAAAGGTTTGGCTGAAACACCCTTTACTCTGTCACGGAGCTTATCAACAGATTCATGATATGGGTTGGACCTCCATATTTCATATCGCTCCAGATTTTCACCATGGCTCCTGGTTATGGAGTGGAAGACCACATTCTTGGATGCCTCCAGACGGGTTGCGTCACACAGGGTACAAATGTAAGTGGAACCAGAGGCCTCCAGCCCTTCCACTTCCCGCACAAGTTTCTCATCATACCCTGTACCCCTAAAGATGAATCTGAATGTTCTCAGGATGCCTCCCATTTCAAGTAGCAGTTCACTGTTTTTCATAGCCTCTCTTTCTGCTATGAGGGGGCTCAGGATTGCCGTCAGAGTTTCATGATCTGATTCATCAGCCAGCATAAGGCACAAGGGCTTGCAACACAGCTCTGAATTGGGCTTTACTTCTTCAAAGATCCTCTTGCTTTCATTCCCATGTGCTATAGCAATGTTCATGACTGTGAAAGAAAAGCGAACAGCCTTCTCTGGGACAGCAGGCCCACTTCCATGCTTTTCACTGACATCTCCCATTCCATCACAGGACTCTTTCACTACCACAGTGAAGGGACCATTCAAATAGTCATCCAGGTTTTTCGCTTTCATGCCTTCCAAGATCTCCTCCTCCATGTCCTTTAAGGCACAAACCAAGGCTGCATCATACCGAAACCTCTTTGTAATTGTGTCTACTGGGTAGTCATCAATTGAGAGTGACAATCCTGATAGTCCATCTATAATTCCCACTTCTGTGTTAGTGGATACATTTTTCAAGGGAGGTTTCCACTCAAATGGATGATAACCTGGTAGTAGGGCTTTCTCAGCAGTGCGAAGAGCATGCAAAGGCTGAAAGATCTGCCTTCCAGTGACAGCTTTTACTGTTCTGTACATTTTATGATACTGGCTACAGCTGAGAAACGTGTTGACTCGAATTGCCAAGCAGACCGCAGGGTGAAGTCCAGATCCCTTCCCTTGCATTATAGCCTCCAATTCATCTGCTTGTCGGTGTTCATTTTTTGCTCTTAAAGCTAGCAGAAACAAAGTCATGCATACAGATTTTATATCACCTCCCTCTTTTTTCTCAGCAAAAACCTTGACTTGATGCTTCAGTTCTCTCAGACGATGTTTCTGAGCTCTCCTGGTCAAAGACAGGAGATGCTGCCTTGGTCGGCCACCTTTATTTATGTGCCTGTAGAGCTCTCTATCTTTCATCTCCTTGTGGCTGGAGAGGTGTTGACCATATTTTTCATGCAAGATCTCTTCCTCACATTCCTTTACAGTGCATCTTATACCCAGATTATCAAGGATGTTCAGAAAGGATTTCACTGGGGTGATCAGATCAGTAGCAAAGCAAGGATACCAGCAGGAGGGGCAATAGCTGCCCATAACCTTGAAACATTCAAGGATGCAGGTTCTGCAAAACAAGTGTCTACATGATGTTTCCACTGGATCTGCCAAAATATGCTCACAGATCTGGCAAGAGATAGATTTAATGAAATCTATGGGGTAATTAACTGCAAGGAGCTTGGTACTGAGATGTATATTCTTGCAACTGACAATCTCTTTCATTAATTTTTTGTTTATCTGTGCTTGATTCTTTACATTTCTGTTTATTTGAGCACATTCTGCAACAGTTTTCGCAGGCTTGCCATATTGTACACTGGGTGGCTGACTTTTCCTCTTGACTCCCTGACGGGTAGTGTGGCACGCATCACAGTTTGAAGAGTGGCGTTGCCACTCCTTCGTGCTGTTCCTAGAAAAACATACTTTATATGGAGTATTACTGAATTTTCTATGGATAATGCTCCAACAGTCATGACAGAATCGAGTGGGATGGATAGTATCAACATCCCCTCGCACATCAATCTTAAAAACCTTAGAGATAAGATCTGGCCAAGAGGTTGCTTTTTTCTCTCTCTTCCTCAGAAGCCACAGAGTTTCATCATCCACCGGCCCATGCACTGGGTGAGTTCTCTTGTAACAATCAGTTTTAAATGAAACTCCACAGATGCGGCAAAGTTGCTTCAGATTGTTCTGATGAGCTTTATTGTCCTGTGTTTTCATGTTTTTGTCATCATTCTCAAGTACCTGCCTATTGCCCATTAAGTCCGTGTTTTCTCCTCTTGGCACTGCTTCATCTTTACACAGTATGATTTCTTTGCTTGAAGAAGCAACTTCTTCTGCCTTCCCTGTGTTTATGTCATCAGAAGGCAGTTTTTCAAATGATCTCACTTTAAACAGCTTGAATTTCCATTCAGAAAAATTGGTATACAGATGCTGAATTTCTTCAGGCAGGTCCATTTGTGGTGCTACTGACATCTGCAATCTGGCAGAAACCAAATCACCTGAGAGAGAGAAAGAAGCAGTAAGTTAGCTTATCTTCAAAAATGAATAATGATCCCATGGCTTTAAATAGAACAGTTCTAATCACTTTAACTGAGAAATGGTTTGACAGTGAGCTACTCATCCAAAACAACTACTGAACTGAGAGGCCCAGACGTGGCTGCCCACTCAGTATCTCATATAAGCACCAGAATGAGTTTTGACTTTTATCCTGAGGCACACAAATGTCTATTCGATCACCAATACATCTTATATCAAGCCATTAGTCGTCTGGTCTGAACAGCCAAATCTGCCCCATCCTTCTTATAGCTGACTAAGCTTATAGTAAGTAAAGTTACTACAGACAACAGAATTACATTCTGAAAGTTTGGTGCTTTTATTATATGAAAATGAAAGTGCTACAGTTCCCTGGACACTAAAGGAGATGAGGCCATTTACACTGGCTGCAGATTTGCTCTAGAAGGAATACTCATATATTTTAAGTTAGTTGTCTGTTGAAGTACCCTCTTGAGAACTCTCTCTGTAATGATTACTGGTCCTGGAAAGAAAAAAAAAGTCTGTTCAAATTTGACTGCAATTTTAGCTTTCAAAGGTAAAGCCAAAAGGAATATCAGTGTGGTTGCCTTGGAAATATGGTATTGTATAAAAGTAAAGACAAGACTCTCACCTCAAACACTGAAACTTTTTGCTACAGCATCAGATTTCGAAAACAAAATTGTGTAGAAAGAATAGAAGTGACTAGCCTATTTTTTATTACGAGGCTATGAGAAATGCCAAGTAAGCAGAGTAGAGAAGATTCAGTTATGCTCTCTGATATATTTTAGTTTTACCAATCTGTTTGGTGTAAGTAATAAAAATTAGGAAAACTATATACATTAGGACTATATACTAGAACTAAAAATGATGTGGGTATGGCTGAGGTTTCTTAAACTGACTATATTGCCACATAGCGATTAACGTAACTTGCTATAAATCTCACTGCAGTATCTATTCAAAAGACATACTTCATAAGAAATACATCCAAGTTATGGTCTAAAGCAATGATGCCCAAGGTGCTTTTGAGATTATTTCATTTATAATCTTTCAATAAAGCATAATTTCAGTACAGTCCTTCAAAGCCCACTGGCAAAGAACAACATGCTTTAATTAAGCTCCAGACCCAAAATGACATATCAGTCTGCTCAGCTCTTTCCTTATGAGCTGTGTGTAACTTCAAAATCATTCATTAGGCCTTGGCAACTAAAATTTAGGTTTTTTTTCTTCCCAGCTCTTCTTCATTTTGTCCCACTGAGAACAAGCTGCCCATATCACTGTAGCCACCTGCCTGCACTGCTCCATTCACCTGCCTATACTGCTAAATATCAGTGTCTGCAATGCAGTTCCCTGCTGTTCCTCACAATCCAGCCTGGTCACAGTGAATAATCTTTCTTCTCCCTGCTCACTCCACTCGGATTCTTCAAGAGTGAACTGCAGGCATGAACTCCAGCCATGGTTGCTTATGTTCAGTATCACCCTTTTCTTGAAAAGGGAAAGGAAATCCCTTTTCTTCCCAGATCCCAGTGTTTCATACATTTCTGAAGACAAGCAAGATTGCCGTACTCTTACATCAATGAGGACCAAAATGAACAGAACAACCTCTAAGGTGAGGAAGCACATATAAAATAAAATCATTGACATGCACATTAAACCAAGAGAAGGAATTGACACTATGTCCTATGAGTATCTGGGATGCTGTCATTAGTACTGCCAGCCTACCTTTAGCTCACTGTCAGTTTGTAGAGGCTGCTGCAACGTCTGCCCGGTTTGCTCCCAATGTCAAGCTTGCTCTCCCTCCTGCATGCTCTTGCTCTTTCTGTGTTCCCTCTTCTAAAAGCCACTGTAAAGCTGTTTATCTCACTTATCCCTGTCCTTCTAAATTCCCAGTACCACCCTGGTCCTAACCACAGGTTACTTCAACTAAAAAGAATACAGCACTCTCAAATTCAGGTGGCACCTGGCAATTTATGAGGCTTAACCACAAAATTCACATAAACAGGGTCTTCTTGTGTGAGACTCCTGGGCTCTCAGATGCATGTATCTCTGTATGCAGACTCTCTGAGGAGCACCTGCACTGTTTTTTAACACGAAGTTCTGCATCTGCCTTTCTTCTTATAGTTTCAGAGCTGCTTTCTCCACTGTTAACTCTGAGAGAGGACAACCTGGTGTCTGGTCACATCACTGTCCCACATCAAAGCTATTTCACTGAAGGCCAGCAGCCCAATTCATCAGGGCACAGCAGCCAAGCTTCTGGGTGAATTAACAATGAGGTCAAAAAGATGTCCTGATCCCAGCATTTAATTTTCAGCGATATTAGTTCTTTGGCAATGTATGTCCAGGGTCTTGAAGGCCCTGGCCAGAGAGGACAAATTCACAATATAAAAGGCCCCAAAATGCTCCAGATCCAATTGATTCTAGATCTGCAAGGTTGGGGGGGGGGGAGGGGGGGCCGGGGGGAGGGAGATACCTGATAGCGGAATAGACTCCACAACTTCGTTAAAGTTGTAAAGTAGGTATGCTTTGTTCAGCTGAAGACGCACAGGGGATTGGTCCTCCAAAAGGCATGTGTGTCTTAGTGCCGTTTTTCTTCTACATTTATCCTGTAAAGTCATACATATTCATATTCTATCCCCGCTTCGTATTATAATGAGCTAAAAGGTTCTCCACGCATGCGCAGTGACTCCTGGTGGTCTTGGGCAGGGGTCTTCAGATGAAGTAAGTAGTCTTCCTCTTGTGGGTAGGGGTCTTCAAGATGAAGTAAACGAGTCTTCCTCAGGCTTGAACTTTTTACCTCTGGTCCTCACGCATGCTCTTTTAGGAGCTGGATGGGTCTGGTCTATGTCTAACTGGTTTAATGAGCTATTCCCTTCGTTAGGAAGCTTTATCTTAGTACTGCCTGATAAGGCATCTGCTGAGCTTGTCAAGCCAGCTATGACTTAAGCAGTACTCCTTGTACAAGCCCCCCTATTCTTCTCATTAGGAGGTTCTGTTCTGGTACTGCCTGATAAGACATCTGCTGAGCTTGTTAAACCAGCTATGACTTAAGCAGTACCCCCCTGTACATTTTGTCTAACCCCCTTGTACAACCCCCCTGTACATTTTGTCTAACCCCCTTGTACAACCCCCCTGTACACAGTAGGCCACATCAGTTTCAATACCCACACAAATTTCTGGGGAGAAAAAACATCCCGTTTGGGATTTTTGTGGTGGGTGGCTAATAGGGGTGGTTGGTAAACTGTTTCTTCTCTCCAAGGCAAGCGTTTTCTCCCCTGTAGCCTTCTGGTTCTCTTCCCTATCCCACTGGCAAGGGCCGCAGAGTCCCGCCCCGTTTCACAGCACAGCCGAAAGGCCCAGCTCTCTATGGTCATCCGCTGAGCAGCACCTAGTCCGGGAACGTGTCTCTGATTTCCCGGCTTGGGGAGCATGGCCAGAACAGCTCCAGCCTTGTCCTGTTGTCAGAGGCAAAGGCCTGATCCGGTTTTTGGTGTGGAGGCAACACTGTCGGAGCCGGAGCTGGAAAGGGGTGGAGAAGCGTCAGCCCTGTCTCTCTAATAACTAGTTGCGGTCCCCGAGGGTGTAACCTGCGCTGCGGAGCGCTCGCTGCTCACCCCGCCGCCTCTGCATGACCGGGTGCTGCCGCCCCATGTCAAGAACTCGATACTGCAGCACGGGCTGCAGTCCCGCGCCATGGTGCTCCTACAGCTTCCGCAGCTGTTCCCCAGTAGCAGCAGCGCGATCCATGCGCAGTGTCCTGGCCTTTTGAAACAAATAGTTAAGCGTGCATAGTCAGAAGGCTGCCTTTGGATGTTGTATGAGAGCAAACGCCTCCTTTCTGACACAGCAGCAGGTTTGGGAATCCTGCGTAAGCACTAAGAATGGTATAGGCTAATCCTGTACAACTGAAGTTCATAAACTTTACAGAAGCTCTTATCAACAAATATGACGAAGTGGGAAATGTCAAGTTTAGTGCAGCACTTGGCTTGGAAAAATGCTGGAGTCTTTCAGGAATGGAGGGACTGTCTCTCTCTCTCTTGTAGAATGGATAAAGTGGTTAAGGATGTTTTTTGCTGCTGTCAATTAGTGAGAGAAACTCGGTTTGAGAAGCAAGGCTTTATTTCTTTAAAACCACTCTGCAGAATATGTGAGACCTTGGCATCACTTTCCCTTAGAAAAGGCCACAAGTTTCTGAAGTTCTTCAGCGTTTCTCCTGCTGAGAGCCTTCAAAATGGCAGATGGAGCAATTCAGTTGTTGAACTTCCATTGCATGAGGGTATACTTTATTTCTAGGACAGGAGATGATCTGGTGAGATGCTGGTATTTTTCCATGTGCACTACCCAGATCCTGGCCTTATATGTCATTTGAGCTACTCTTTTCCTCTGTTTCTTCTGTTTGGCTAAAACAGCTGTTTTATTAGGCCATTTCTTGTCAGGCCTTTCTTACTGAGATCCAGAAACCCCTGTGCCTCTTGTGCATCTCCTGTGCCTCTTCACATGCTTATGCTGCCCCACGGTGTCTCTCTGCCACTCACTGTTTTGCTCTGTTCACCCCTCACAGTGCAGAGCATGGACCTGCTGGTGATGCTTTTAGCTTGGTCGTTATTTTGAGTCTTATCTCCGGTTTGTTTGTTTCAGATTACCTGGAGAATTTGCATCACGGTGTTTGTTGTAACATTCATCTGATGCCAAAGGACGGCCTGTAATCAATTGCCAGTAAAAGCTATGGAAGGCTCACCTAGGATTTTCCTCTCTCTTGAAATCCCACCGAGTAGGATTTTTGTAACTTGTGAAGCTGTGAACAGCCCTTCCCCTGCTCCCAACCTTACGTCAAAATGAACATTTCTTCTTGGTGACTTCTCTGTAATGACAGTGTTCATCTCTGAGTATCTGTAGAGATAAATGATGGGCAACTTCCTTGCTGACTGTTCCATTGCATGTGTCTTCAAAGACAACTTTACATGGTGGCTTTTCTCATGTAACACGGACCAGGTGATTCACGTGCCCTACAATCCCAAGTTTCTTTATTCTCTTTCTAGTTTGATTTCAAAAGAACCAAGGCCTTGCTGGGCAGCTCCCAAGGGCAGCCCCCAGCTTTGGTGGCAGGACCCAGTTAAGGCCATCGCTCGTCAGCAGCAGCAGGAAGCTCACAATCTGCAGCAACAAGAGGAACACACAAAGCCTCCTGTGGGATAGAAGAGGGGTCAGGCAGAGCAGAAGCCAAATTTGTCTCAGCTGTTTCCAAGCACCATCTTTGAACACCACAGTGGGACCCTGTGCTATGCTGGGCACAACAGGCTACACTCAGGACTGGGATGAGGGGTCTGAGCATCTGTCTCAACTCTGCTGTTGGTGTTGCCAGTGTGTCTCAAAATCCCCTCCTACATGCCCCCCAAGTTAGGAAGAAAATAAATACTGAAACACTTGATCGTTGACAGGTCCAAAGCTGCCTAATGCCCATGGACCTCTGGCATGGACATCCCACCAGCTACGGAAGAGCCCTGGACACCAGGGCAACTCACTGCAGCCAAGAAATGATCTTATTCCTCCTTGTCCATGAAGCTGCTGGCTCTTGGAAGCCTTCGCATTTCTGCTGGAGGAGGTTGAGCCTGTTCGTGAGCAGCTGGAAAAGCAAAGAGCCCGCTCAGGAGTCCATGCCATGCCTGCTTGGGGGTGCCTTTCCCCCACAATAATGTCGAGCCCTTGTCCCTCCTGTCCCCAGTACCTTCTTGACCTCAGCCTGCTCCTGAACAGCTCCTGCCAGCTCTGACCACTGCCGCCTCTGGAAAGCAAGAGGGATGCTTCACAGGGAGCCTCAAAGGGTGTCAAAGTGTCCAGGGCCCGGCAGGTCAGGGCAGGGCCAGGGTGGTAGCACCCAGGTGTCTTGGTGCTGGCACCATTGCCCAGCAGCTTGGCCGCCCCTGAGGGGTTTCTGGATGCAGTCACAGACTGGGCCAGTGTCAGAAGCATTCCCATTCTGCACAGCATCCCCAGGAGCACAAGTGAGGGTCACTCATCCCACCTCCTTCCCCAAAGCCATGGTGCTGTGCCTGCAGACTGTGAGACTGAACTGAAATCAGACTCCACCATCCATTGTCTCAAAGATTGGTATGAGAAACTGAGATGGGATTCCACCTTCCATTGCCTGAGAGGTGAGTGAGAGGAGCTGAGGTAAGACCCCACAATCCATTATCTCAAGGACTGGTGTGAGGAACTGCTGCCCATTATCTCAAGGATTGTTGGCAGATGTGCAGTTGGAGAGCTGGCTGCTGTGATCCACCAGTAATGTGCAGTATGTGACATTAAGAACAGAGGTACTCCCCCCCCCAACACATAATAGAAGGGGGAAAAGGTAATCGCCGTTGGGAGCACCCTCCACTGATGCTGACTACAGACCCTGGGGGACACCCACCACTGAAGACAACAGCTACGGACCTTCGAGGTGCCGCTGGATCCACAGTAGCGTCTGCTGTCTCTCTGCACACTGAATGCTTGCTTAATTTCTGTCTTTTTTTTTTTTCCAATCTGTCCTATTGCTATCTTTCTTAATAAGATCTTCTTTTTTATAATAATTGTCTTTACATAATAAGCAAGCTGACCAATTACAGTACCTGACCTCACTTGTGTTTTTATTTCACTCTGGGGATCACAAACAAAATAGGTCCAACACTGGGTTTTCCCCAGTCAGACCTTGACAGAGATCCACATCAGGCTCCCCTCTACAGCACAGCCAATAGCCTGGGGCATCTCCAGAGGCCCAACCCCTCCTTAGCAGACCCCAAAGTAAATGTCCCCCCAGCTATGCTGCTGCCTATGGCTCCTGGGGTGCACAGACATACCACTGGTGTCCCCCTCCCTGACCCTGTCAAGATGGGCCTCCTTCTCCCCTGTACCTTCTGCTCCTCTTCCAGGCTTGTGACTACCTCCCTGTTTATCATCTGCAAGCACTCCTGTGGGAGAGGAGGAAAAAAGTTGCAACTCTCTTCTGCATAACACCCTATAAAATTTTGTTTGATGTCACCATCTCCGGCAGCACCTTCAGAATCTCTTAAGCTATGAGCAATGCTTCATCAGGGCAGTATCCAAGCCATTGTAAAGAATCAGCAAACACTGAGTATATTTAGAGCAAAATATGTAGTAATTTCTACTCTTCTAAACCTTTGACTGCATGCCACCATAGTGCCATTCTCATTTCCAGACCCATGATCTAGCTCTTCCTATTAATCACCAACTCCAGTGAATCACATAGGGTTTACCCCTGCTAAAGAAAGTCCAAGCATTCTTTTCTTTTATTCTCTTGCACTGAACATGCCCTTTGCAATAGGTAACTGTTGCCAGCGGACTACTCATAAAACAGTTTTAATTGCCTAGCTCCCAGGCAGTGGAGATTTCAGCAGTTGTCTTTGGAAGAGCTAGAAATGTTCTAGTGCTTGGAATATTTCTTACTACTTATGCTGAACTTGCCTGTATTGTTACTCTAGTTGGGGGTCACAGTGAATAATCTTTCTTCTCCCTGCTTACTCCACTCGGATTCTTCAAGAGTGAACCCCAGGCATGAACCCCAGCCATGGTTGCTTAATGGACTCTGACAGTTGTGTTCAGTATCACCCTTTTCTTGGAAAGGAAATACCTTTTTTTTTTTTTTACAGGAAAAATCTGTAAGCACAAGGCAGTTCCACACAGGAGGCTGGGACCTATTCAGTCAAGATCAAGACTGGCATTAATTTACCAGTCCTTCCTTGCTACGCTCAGTATAGTCCAACCAATTCTCATTGCTCATTCAGGGATTACCTTACCTTTCCAGTCTTGTAAATGTCCATTACCTTGAGGACTGGTGCCAGGAATTGCTATCCATTATCCCGAGAATTGTTGCAGACACATGTGTGCGTGCGTGCGTGCGTGGGTGTGCGTGCGCGGGCGTGCATGGGTGGGGGTGTGTGCATGCATGTGGGTGTGTGCATGCATGCATGTGTGTGCGTGCGTGCATGTGTGTGTGCAGACATACACATGCAGTTGAAGAGCTGGCTGTGAGACCAGGGAAACTGGTCCAGCAGAAACATGTATTACATGACATAAAGAACAGAGGTATTCCCCCCAACTCATTATAAAGTAGGTAAAGGTACTCACCAAGGAACATCATCAGGGAGCCATTGCCATGAGGATGACTACAGGAGAACACCTCTGTGAGGACACTCTCTGTTGATGACTACTACAGATCCTGACTGTGAAAGAAAACTGAAACATGGTCGAGCACTGGGTTTTTTTCTCCAATTGGACCCTGACAGACTGAAATGAAATAAATTCAGTGGTGGGAAAAGTCAACTCCATTTGATCTGTTAATTTAATTAGAATTAATTAATTCAAATAAAAGTAAAGAAAATAATCCCACAATCAGCACAGTATTGCTGAGAGAAACATTCAGGTAACACATTAGGGTTCAACAGACAAATCTCAGCCACAACAATTCAATCCCACAGCAGCAGATGACTAAGACAAGTCCCTCCACTCATGAAATACAGTTTAAATCACAGAGTATGTTGTCCTGTATATCTGAGAGATCCAAAAGTACCATGACAGCCCCCATAGCAGATGGCATCTTGGGCTCCCAACAGATTTTGCAGTATGCAGCTTTCTGGAAGGCAGCTGTGGCACCCAGGAACACTGTGAAGGACATTGCATTTGTCAAGTTGTTTACAGATATCTTACATTTGTAAGTAACTTGACAGTTCTCATTTCTTCCAGATGTCCAGGACAGAGAGCAGTTATATTGAGCTTCTTTGTTATCTGGATCTATTTTGCTGGACAAGATAAATTCATTGCCATGCGAAGTTAACAGTAATGCTGGGCTTTGCCCAGGCACAGAGACAGATGACCACAGCACCTGTTTCAACCCCAGCCCCAGCAGTTAGCCGTGGCAGAACCAGGAGTCACACCGTCACGCCACCCTGAGGGGAGTGCTGGGAGCTCCTCTGATCCTAAGGGGCTGGGTTTTGGTTGTCCTGCAGGCAGAGCAGGACATGTCACCAAGGGTTTTTTCTTGGGTAGGCTGGAGACCTCTGGTTTTGCTCTGTGTTGTGATCGTTTGGGCAGACTAACATGCTGTGATTTTCTCATGAGAAAGTTTTCTCTCCCTGATACTGAATAGCTTGTAATCACCTTAATTGTACCTCTCTCCCCTAATGTCAGACAGAGACCAGAACTAATTCAATCATATTGGCATAGACACGGATCAGCACTTAGCTGGGTGGCTCATGCAGGGATCTGGCAGCACTCCTGGTAAGTGTAAAGGTAACACAATCAAGGAGAATATGTGAGTCCTGGAGATTTCAGCTGGGGTCAGTAAAGTCAAGAGCAAGCAGGCATCTGCATTGAGCATGGAACCTGTCCTCCACATGGGTTGGGCTGCACTCTCCCATGCCTGTTTCTCCATCCTCTCAATCTATCATGTAAATGCTGTGATTAGGGAGCCCTGTAGCATGACCTAGCATTATAATAATAGTAATTGTCTGTGCTTCAGGACAGGAGTCACAATGTTTCCAAACGCCTTCAGAGCAATGAGTATCAACCCAGGCAGAAATAAATGGTTCCATCTGCTCTTACATAAAGTCCATCCTTCCCCATTGAACAAAAGCATTCAACTTTCAGACAGCAATAATTTTATTTGGATGAATAATGCTCCAGTCAAAGGAAAAAGAAGCTGTGCTGGGGATACCAGGGCTGTTATTCTGCTTGATGTCTCTGGGTGGACACACAATATCTTTACAAAACTGCACTAAGTGGATGAGTTGAGTTTAGCTTCAAGGCCCGCATGACTGCCATTTACATAATCCTGGGCTACTCACAGTTGAGAGTACCAGTTGTGTAGCCAAGCACATCCAGGAGCCACCTGGGTTTCACAGGAAATCAGCTTGGCCAGAGCATAGTTTTAAGTTACTTGCATGCAAATTCTCATCATTCAGTGATGGGACAGTTTGTCCCTGCGCCGGTGCCATCATTGACACACCACCTTCACCCAGCCCTCAGGAAAAGAAAAAGGAAGATGGTGGTGGTGAGTTCACTTGCCAAGGGCTGTTCCTTCAGAGGAGGCTCTGAAAAAGGACATCTGCCAGATTCAGTGCCTGGGGGCTGCTCACATTAAGCACCAAGTCCCTAGAGGCAGCAGCCTGAAGCACCGCTCTTGGCTGGCCTTGGGAACTGACACACACCAGAGGGGACAGGACTCTGCCAACCACTCCTTGCTACTGTTAGAAGTGGGAGCACTTCATAATTGCAATTACTTTGTTTTATAAGCCAGCTTGGATGAGCACGAGGCACAGAGTGAAAGGTAAAATGCTCTGCCTTAGTGCTAGCAGAGGTGTGCCCTACATCAGTTTTAGCTTGCAGCGTCCCTCTCTCCTCAAGCACCCTTCCCATGTAGCCCATAGGTACCTTAGGGATCTGGCACCCCTCCTCACATGCCCTTCATCCTGCCCATCAAGAGGCCCAGAAGCACCCATGGGTGCCTTACAGCAGGATGTTACTGCCAGATGTACAGCAGCAGGCAGCTTGCCGAGTTAGTCTAAAGGCACCAAAGCAATCCAAGTCCTGGCAGTAGGAAAGGGAGGTGAGGATTTACAGCTCTGGGAGCAGCCCAGGGGAGGAAACTGTGAGCTCCTAATGTACCTGGAGTCACAGATTTTTTTGCCCTCCAGTCACTGACTTTAACTTCATCTTCAATAACATCAAGCACATGAGAGCTGGTCCCACATCTTCCATTTCTTCTGCAACTACCTGGGACTGAGCACAGAAGACACCAGCCCTCCTCGAGGGATAATGCCATCTCAACCCACCCTTCCCTTCATCTCAGTAGTCATCAGTTAACATGAGACCTCCCTCTTCTTGGAAAGCCAGCAATGGTTAAGCTCAGGCCTCATAATGGTGCCTCCAGACATAACTCTCCCTGCAAGACTGAGCCAAAACAATCTTCTTGGCCATACAGTCCTGGCACCCCTTTGTTCTGTGGGCTGCAACTGCCTGAAAATTCACACCAATATAAGGATCTAAATGGAGTCCATTGGATAGGCTGCAATTTGCCAAGCTAGATTCTGGATCAGGCCCTCCCAGAGAAAGGCATGTATTTCAAGGGATTTTTAAACACAGATTGTTTAGTGCCATCTAGCAGACTGAGGTACTGTAATCAATTCATGCCAACAGTTTTGACACATGATCAATATTTTCCATTAGGGAGTATTCTTCATTAACAGAATTACTTCATCTTGTGCTCAGTACATCTTATCTACTGCTCTTGCCCCAAAAACAGGAATGGAAGACACTTGAAAACAATGGAGAGACCTCAGATTAGAGCAGCAGAACCTGGGGACAGGAAGATGTTAGCACAAACCCCTGCGCAAGGCCCCTGTGGAGCAGGCCGAAGGCTCAGTTACATTGCATCTCCCAAGTACCTGTCAGTGCCACTGCCTCTGAAAACCACTCACTGAATGTCCAAGCAAAGGGACTGTACCCCTTAGAAAAACCCCACACTGCAGGGAGCTCTGCTAGCAGCAGCCCAGACTCCTGCATGCATCCCCAGCCTGGCACACAGCCTGCAGTCAGATGTGTGGATGCTGTGCCAGACCCTGCAGGAAAACTGCAGACACAGCAAGCTGTTTGCAGATTTGCTAATATTAGAACATTACATATCTTGCTTCTAATGAAGCATCATGGCTTTGTGTTAGAAAGCAAAATCCTGCTGCTGTGTTCTGTACGGCTTCCTGCCCACAACATGTAACCATGATCTTCCTGCTTGTACCAATGACTCCTAGCTGGCTGTTGCCCCAGACAATAGCTAAATCTAGAATAAGTCAACCTTAGTCCAATTTTTCCCGAAGTGTTTGGTGCTGTTTTAAATAAAGCCACTTCCATCTTTTCCTGACAATTTTAATGAAAAAGCTTTCCTGGAGAGAGATGATTTTAAAGAAGGGGAAGAATTAAATGCACACACTTAAAACAACATGAGTTTCTCTAATGACTCCAGAATGAGCTGCTGTCCTTGTGCAGAGGACCCAGTGCAGAGAAGGAACAATCCCACTTGTACACCACAGCTTGGTGATGCACTGACTACCTGACAGCTTGGCAGCACACTCCTGAAGGCTCTCCTTGGCCCTCAAACCCAATAAGCAGCAAATGTCTCTGAAGAGCAAGAGATCCAGCTAGGAGCAAAGGTTTGTTCTCACCAGGGAAAACTACACTTCAGTGGTTATCTTCACCCTTCTGCCACAGGCAGAAGAACTGCACCATCAAAACCAGCTCTCAGCACAACGCTCCCAGGACAAGCGATGCCTTTGAGGTGCGGAGAAGGCCTACTAGAATTCAAATATCTCTGGACTTTTTAAGAATATGCAAACATAGTTTCTTAAATTGAAGCACTGCATAAGAATATTATATATCACACTTGAGCTTGACAGAACATTGTTCAGTCTTAATGTAATTAGTTGTACAGCCAGAAGACATCACTTATTTCCTCTGCACAGATAGTCCATACAGGCACCAGACTGACAAACGAAAGGAACTGAAACAGAAAAATATAGTAATTGTTTTTTTTTTCAGGATATTTTACTGTTGGCTAAAAATACCAATTCCACAGTCAGGAAAGGAGACCACCTGAGGAAACACGAAAAACCAAGGAGAAAGAAAACACTCCTCAAAACAGATTGCTCAAGGAACAAAATGAAAGCAGTTAAGAATGAGCTGCTCCCACCCAATGCATAATAAACACATAGTAAATAATAATAACAATAGAAAACTGATAAGGGAAGGAAGAAGATTGCTATAATGAACAGAATTACCTTGATGACCTGCAATAATAGCAAAGACAGGACAGAAGAGTAAATGAATATTTCTGTTCCTCTTGCCAAGTGGTCATAATGTGTTCCTATCACAGGATGCTGAAATACATCTACATTTTCCAGGAACTCTCAGGCCAGCCAACACTGGCTTTCAGTAAATCTTCAAACTTTTCAGAAGGTGTCAGGGCTAGCAGAGAGATTTGTAAAGGAACCAGGAGGACACATGTAACTGTACAGCAGTCAGCCTGATACCAACTCAGGAAAATAATGGAAAGGCTGAAATGGGATTCTTTAATTACTATATCACATGATGGTAAGACAGAGCTTGTAAAATTACTTCTTACATAAAATATCCACTTGCATTGAAAAATACCAAGTTACTTTGATGAGAGCTATTTTCTATAACCCTACTTTGACTGGCACTGTCTACCAGACCATACCTGAATGCTTGATTAACACATCAGAACAGTATCAGAATAACGCACACTAAGTGGGTTAAAACCCCGTTAAAATGTCTGTGCCACAAACCACAGCTAGAAAGGGAGAATCATTGCTGAATGGGTATTGCTAGTGATCATAGAACCATAGAATCATAGAATAGTTAGGGTTGGAAAGGACCTTAAGATCATCTAGTTCCAACCCCCCTGCCATGGGCAGGGACACCTCCCACTAAACCATCTTACCCAATGCTCTGCCCAACCTGCCCTTGAACACAGCCAGGGATGGAGCATTCACAACCTCCCTGGGCAACTCATTCCAGTGCCTCACCACCCTAACATGAAGGAATTTCTTCCTTATGTCTAATCTAAACTTCCCCTGTTTAAGTTTTAACCCATTACCCCTTGTCCTATCACTACAGCCCCTAATGAAGAGTCCATCCCCAGCATCCTTATAGGCCCCCTCCAGATACTGGAAGGCTGCTATGAGGTCTCCACTCAGCCTTCTCTTCTCCAGGCTGAACACCTCCACCTTTCTCAGCCTGTCTTCATGCGGGAGGTGCTCCAGCCCCCGGTCATCCTCTCGGCCCTCCTCTGGACTTGTTTCAACAGCTCCACATCCTTTTTATGTTGAGGACACCAGAACTGTACACAATACTCGAAGTGAGGTCTCACAAAGGCAGAGGTATCCTTCATCACCCATGTTGTCTGGCAGGCTGGCAGAAGACAAGCATTTATTTGGCATTTCAATCTGGCCGAATATTGACTTGTGTTAAAAGAGAAGCCCCATTTACAGCTGGTGTCTCAGACCTACCTGGAAATGGAAGTTGTATACACTCAGGCTGGAACCAACTTGGATTTGAAGCATTCTTATCCCCTGTGGCTTCACCACAGCCCCTCGCTAATGGAAAGGAATATTAGTGTGGGGGTCCTTGTGGAATGGTGCATCTATCTCTTTTTCAGACATCCCCAGGCACAAGCAGGACCCAGAAGACTGGCCAAGCTTCTGAGGACTCAGCACATCTGCACACAGTCTTACCCACTGTACATGGCTCCCATGCCTCTTAATGTAAGGACAGCAGCAGGACCAGCCAGCAATCCTTCCAGATCACTAGACAGGAAAGAAATCTTATTGCATTGAGGTCTGAGCCTTTCTGATGAGCCTCCTGCACTCAACGGATCTTAATTTTTCCTCAGCTTCTCTCTTACCAAAGAAGTAGCAGCAATAGTATCACTGAAATAGCACCCATAACAGTCTCTTTCCCACTTTGAGTGGGGGCTTGCAAGGTCTTGTTAACATTCCTTAGTCCTTTTGAACACTAATTATTTTTTTGAGTCAGAGCTCAATCTGGAAACACACGTTTATTAAAAATAGAAGGCAGCTAAGCATTTCCAAACCACAGAAGCACGAAATCAATGACTAATACTTTACCTAGTACATGCTCTGTCAGAGCATTCCCCCACCTAAACAGACATTGCCTCTCACCAGCCATCCCCAAAACCTCCAGATACTCAAGCACTCTTGGCAGGCTTTGCAGTAGGCCTTCCCTCTTGACCCAGCTCTTCCACTGCTTTAACACTGCCTTCTTGGCTTGCTGAGACACCAATAGCTCCATCCTGGCTACGGATAGACTGAGGATGTAGCCCAGCACTGTCATATTCATGCTCAGTACATACAAATTCATGTGTTCTGCCAGGATTGAATGTTTACAGGAATAAAGCCAATGCACATCTCACCCCCACACCTCCCCCCTGGTGCCAGCAGGGTGCCTTGTGCACAGGCCTATTGCTGATTGATGCTCCATGGGAAATATACTGGGCTCTTTCTAGCTCCAGTCCCCAGAGAACCACATGCATCCCCTGTATCCTGAAGCTGATTACACAATCCTGCCATGACCCCTCCATCCACTGGACTACTGTATAAGAAGCAAGCAGGGACAGTCTCCTGGAAATGAGCAGCAAACAGGTTTTAGTGCCCCCCCAATCCCAAGGAATGAGAGCCAGGTTCTGAAAATGGGGGACACAAGAAGGAAAAGCAGCTCTGCTATAGCAAACACTTTGAGACCTGGGCATTTGCTCTGCCAAGCAAGTTGCCTAGATAGCCCCTGTGTTTTGGGACTTTCAAATTGAGTATCTGATTGCTTGAGATATATATTTGAGAATAGACTGTTTGAGAGATGAGGAAGTTGTAGAGAAAACCTGTGTAGTGATAATTAGCAATGGTGGTTTCTTTTTATCTAGTCCCATTAGGCTCTTGTAAGGCTGAATACTTTTCTGAAACCTGCTGTTGTGTGAAGCCTACAAAACAAATAACTTTTCCAGTCAAGTTTAGAAACTTGCTTTTTGTGTTTTTAAAGGGTCTTCTTTTATTGGAGATGAAAAATGTAGTGGCAAAGCTAGAATATATGGCAGGAGGCCATATATCAACCTCTGCACCACCTCGTCACTCCTGCTGACAATCATGGATATGGGACCAGACAGGCGTGAAACTACACTTCACTGTGACTCTATGGAGCAAACACCCAGCTGTCGAATCAGCTTGCCTGCTGCCATTTCAGATAACATAAGCACTGTCAACTTGGGGAGTGGAGGGTAAGAAAAATCCTTTTCTCAGTCCCCAGGCTTTCTGTGAGAAGGCCCAGGCCCCATCCCAGGCATCATGGGAAACTGTGCCCAATGCAGCATTAAACATTCCTGTCTGTGAGTAGCATCCCTTAGGACTACTGTAGTGCTCAGTAATATGCATAAGGTTCTTACAAGAAATGCATCTTTGTAGCCTTGGTGAAGACCACTGTGGTCTGAATTTCAAAATTAGTTTAGCACCTTTTAATATGAAACAACATGAGCAGCAGGAAAGGCAGAAAACATTATTAGGAAAGGGTGAAATACATTGTGGCAGCTCCTGTACAAGAGCAGATGGTAAAGGGCTGACTAGCCACCCCTCCAGCCTGGTCCCTCCAGTTTGACCAGCCATGTAATGCTGCTGGCAATCCCAGCCTGCACTAGGAGAAGCCCCTCCTTGGAGGCTGCTGTAGGTCTAGATGCCTGGAAAGAGCTACCTGCAACTGAGTCAGGACTCCCACTCCACAACAGGTGGGTCCTGGAAGCCCCTGAGCCACCCCATGAAATCTCTGCCAATGGGCAGCTGCTGACAGGCTGATTTGCTGACAAGGTGGAGCATGGACACCTTGACCCCCTACTAAAAGCCCGCCTCCTGCAGTGTCGCCGTGGGGCTGAGGTCGGCTTGACACCAGGCTTCCGCCTCCTCTGTGCCCGGACCTCCAGGACCTACAAGTCGGCTGGGGCTGGGGCTGGGGCTGGGGCTGGGGCTGGGGCTGGGGCTGGGGCTGGGGCTGGGGCTGCGGCTGCGGCTGCGGCTGCGGCTGCGGCTGGGGCTGCACTTCCCTCTGTGGCTGACCCCGCAGCCGCGCTCCAGGAAGCCTAGCCCAGCACCGACACGCGATTACGTGCTGCTGCTCCGCTGCCCCCCCGCGCCCCGGCCCAGCGGCAGGTGCTGTCAGGGGGGTCGGGCCGGGACAGCCAACTCTGCCGTGGGATTCCGGTAACGGAACATGGAGCAGGCAACGGGGTAAGGCCAAACACGGCTAACGGGGAATGTGGGAGAGCGGCAGCGCCGAGCTGCACTCTGGGGACGTTCCCTTCTCCCGGGTGCCCCAGGCACAGCCCGCCACTCGGTGTGAGGCTCAGGAGAGGGCAGCTGGAGCCAAGGCTGCTGCACTCCCGCCCTCTCCCACTTGCAGGCAGGACGCAGCTCCTCTGGCAGCCACAGGGGCTGGGGCCAGCATCTCCATGCTGCCTTCTCCACCCATTCCTCCTGCAGCAGAGGCAGCCAGTGCTTCCAAAAACCTGGAAGCCCTTCGTGTTGCCATGCACCCACCCGGCTCTACAGGCTTGGTTGCACTCATCCCTCCTGCCGATCAGGCTGTGGAGAAGAGATGGTGCCATGCTGATAGCCTGCATCTAAAGGAGCTGCATGAAATGAGGGCAGCTTTTTCCCAACTGAAGTGTTGCTATGCTCTTGCTCTAGCTTAGGCAGTGTTCCCCACCCTGCAAAGGCAGCCTTAACTCAAGACTCACATTCAGGGTTATAAAGGCCACCCTGCCCCCGGGCGATGGCCTGCATCCTCCAGTCAGGGCCCAGCAGCACATGGCTGCTGGCAGGGGTAGTCTGTCTGCCCTACAGGTCTATAGGTCACTCACCTGGATCAGCTCCAAGCAGAAATAGAGATGATGAGCCAAAGCCCAGATCTGAAAAATGAGATCCAACACTTCCTGAACCAGCTGGCAATAAAAATATTCTTTGAGACCAAATGGGACATTGCTGCCTTTGCCATCTTCCTCATCTTTGTGGGTGACTGCATAGCTCAGCATGAGGCATATGCCAGACAGCTTCTCTAGACGCTGGGCTTGGCAGGCAGCTGCCCTAATACCAGCAACTCATACAGACCCCAGCAGCACAGCCCTGGAAGAACACGGAGTGTGGCCACTCCATTTACATTCATCAGGGAAGGGCAGCAACAACAGCAAAGTACAGGGGCCCAAAGGAAACATATACCCTGTGTAACCTCCCCTGGTTGCAAGACCACTTTCATAGCTATGCCACTACCTTGCCTAATGCTAGCACAGATCAACCTGTCTGGACTCAGATGGTGTTTGTGGGGTTGCCATACTGTGTGTGATGTACATTACTTCACCCAAAGTGCTGCAGTGCTAACCAGGAAAAATGGAAGCACACAGCCAAGAGGGTATTTGTTGAAATGCAGGGTAATAAAAAGGAGACACAGAGGCTAATGCCAATGTCACTGCCCACTTTTCTCCAGGGACTATGTTTCTGCTGCTACTCCTGGCACTGATCCACTGCTGCTGCAACTGTGATTCCCCAAAACAACGCAAGGTGATAAAACCCAGTCTGTTCACACAGGGGTGATCTGGGACACATAGGATCTCCCAAGGCTGCAGCCTGCCTTGCAGTATCTTTGTTGCTTGTCATAAGGGGGGAGGTTCATGGAGGCAGAAGAGAAAAGAGGACAGAGCACTGGACAGACCCTGCTCTCCCCTCAGAGACACACTCCTCTCTCAGGGGAAATACAGCTGAGCCACCTTGGGGGGGACGTTCACACAGAGAAGGTGATGGGCAAAAGAGAACAGGCCTGGAGATGCTTGGGTAGGCAAGAGACATGCCTGGGATCTTTGCACTGTTCTGAGGGAGGGAGGTACCTGAGCTGGATTAGAAAGCATGGAGACCATTTTAATTCATGTGTTCATGCATGTGCAGACTCATTCCTGTCCTCTTTAAAATGACACATCGTTTTCCAAAACTAGATTCCCAGAAGCAAAGTGGGCACAGACAACCTGGCAATAGAGCCCTAAACCCACCTCCACCTCATGGCTGGACAAAACTGTTCTTCGTGCTGCTTCCCTCTGCTACTCCTACAAATCAGAATCTATCTTTACCCTGAGTGCCAAGGGCTGCTCAGCCACTTCCATCCTCCTCTACATGGCTGAATGTGTATCCCTTACATGGTACCTGCAAAGCCATCCTAGGCTAATACACCCACTTGAGTCAGGCCACTCCACAATCCCTGTAAGATACAGTACTTGAGGGCAGACTTTTCAGCTACAAGCAAGAGACCATCCTTTGCTACTGCAGCCAAAGTGGAGAAAAGGAGTTCCCCCATGCAGAGCCAGTAGTCAGGGGAACTGCCAGGGAATGAGGGCAAGGAGGAAGATTGCTTTCCCTCCAGCTAGAAGCTGGAATCCTTTTCCAAGCTCACAGCTGCTGATCAGCAAAAACATGCTGTGCAGCATCCTCACACTAAGATCCCTTCTGGGATGACTATGAAAGAATGACTATGACTATGAAAGAATCATAGGCCCAGTTATGATTCTTCCAGGGGTTTGGGCTCTGGCCCTTCCATTACAGGCTTAATTTCCAGCAGGACTGAAAGTGAAGAACAGCTGCCTGAACACCTAATCACAGAATCAACTAAGTTGAGTTTGGAAAAGACCTTTAAGATAGAGTTCAGCCATTGCCCCAGCACTGCCAAGGCTACCACTAAACCATGTCACTAAGGGCCTCATCTACAGGGTTTGTGAACACTTCCAGGGATGGTGACTCCACCACTGCCCTGGGCAGCCTGTTCCAATGGCTGAACACCCTCTGTGAAAGAAACTGTTCCTAATATCCGTCTAAACCTCTCACAGCACATGCTACATCCACTTTAGAAACAATTTACCTCCCTCTTCCCAGGGGACACAAAAGCATACAGAGACAAAACTGCTCTGTGCAAAGGAGCAGTGGCTCCCTCCTCCCTATAGCCTTTGTAGAAGACGCTTGGGGCACCAAAGAGAAAGTTGCTTCTTCATCCTGAATATTAGCAATGCCTCCAGTTTGAAAAGCATCACCCATCTTTCAGTCCCAAGTAGAGCCAGGTTTTCAATTAGTACAGTCCCTCTGTTTTAGGATGATGCTTTGTATCCCCATGATGGGGCAGGTCACCCTTCTTTGCTGGGACACATACAAGAACAAGAACGGTCTGATTCTGTCCAGAGAACACCAATTCCAGAAGGCAATACCCTGAAAGGCAGCAAAGCACCTACTTGTGAATAGGAGTGGTAGTTGCATACCTTTCCAATGTTCCTATCATAGCTGGAAGACAGAATTAGGCTAGGTATGTCAGGTGCAATGACAAGCAAGCCCTGGCAGTGGCAATACTTGAGCAGACTGGCATCAGCACACACAAATACCTGCAGTTTCAACCCCAGATCCAGGAAAAAATGATTATATCTTTAAAAACATTTAGCCTTAGCTGAGCTCAGCAAGTAGACTTTCTTGTCTGCTCAGTGCTGAGATGCTGGGTGTTGGATAATGCTCGCTCTCTGGGACTACTCTGTGGACAATGCAGAAAGAGCTGCTCAGATTGAGATAAGAGGCAGTAATAAACTTTCTTCATTACTCTCTTACTACTCTACTGCTGTCATTAGCCTGATGCAGTGATGTTACTGAAAGATGCCCAGCAAGTATCTTCTCCATCTTAGTTCAGGCAACTAATTCCTTCTTGAAGGGCATATAGAAGCTGAGCAGCTGAGGCCCATGGATCAGTGTCTTCTGTGGTTCCAGAATCAGCATCGTCCAGGCAGCAGTAACTCAACTGCTAGACCCATCAAAAGCAGATAGCCAGAGGATCTAAGCAGTAGACCTCTATCCCCTGAAGACCAAGTAGAGATTCCCTGGGAAAAAGAACAGTGCCCCCAGGAAAGGTTTTATTCATGCGAACTATAGCTTCCCCAAAGGAAGCTGCTAAAAAAACAGAAAATAAAACCCCAACCCAGGAAAAGGCAGTCTATTTCATTTGGCTGCAGCTGCACAGCAGTGTGTGCGTGTATCCTGAGCTCAGCTGCAAGTTACTTTTCTTCTTCTTAGTAGCTGGTACAGTGCTGTGTTTTTGACTTGAGTCTGAGAAGAATGCCAAGCAGTCACCAAAGAGTGTGGCCCACAGCACGTATGAGTTGCATTTGCAAAGGGAGGGGTGGGGTGGGCTGTCAGTAGTTATTCCAGTATCAATCTCACTGGGCTGCAAAAGCAGAGCCTTTAGGGCCTTCTGCACTCAGAAGTTTAGTGGGGAAAGAGAGAGACTTTAAAAGTCTTAATTGGTGAACCCTTGTTTTATCTTTCAAATCAAGGAGTACCAGCCCAGGGCATTGGGCCAGCCTCTCCTGCTGAATGCAACTCACATTGATGTTGCTCTGTTCTGTAACAGTAACCTTGTCAGTGTCCTGTAGCAACTAACCACTGTCACTCAGCAGTCCTCCAGACACAGCATCAGAGCTGTGCACCACAGCTGGGATAGGGACAAGTATTCCATCTTGCACACTCCTGCCCTCCAGAGCTGAAAAACAGCTATTTTCATCAGAAGAAAACAACACACACTGACTGGGTTGCGGGCTACATCCCCATCAGCAGGAAGCTGAGTTTGAGAGGATGTGGCAACATTAACTGGACTGCACACACTAGTGTGAATTAAAAAAGGAGCCTCTTCAACACCCAGGGTGGGTTAAAGATGAGCACAGACAGCTCCATAGAGGTTTAGTAACTATAAAAATACTCTCTTACACGAAGCTGTTAATGGTGAGCAATTCCACATATGCTCGAGCACTTTCCAAGTGAAGAATGGTCTGGAACAGAGCAAGGGTTGGTAAATAAATACTCAGGGTCATGACCACAGCTAGTCATAAGGCTAATTGACTGGAATCAGTAGTGAATCAGCCCATCCAGGCCTCTCTCCCTTAGGTGCATCTTTCATTAGTCATTAACAGACATATTCATCAGTCACAGCCTGATATTCACTTGCAGGCTCTGTTACCACCTGCAACCTGTAATAGTGTGCATTAGACCAAGCACAGCACCAAGTGTCCTCAGGGAAGGAGGCTGCAGTAAGAAGGCCGGCACTAACCTACTCGGGATCCCTGCAATCTCACAAAGCGATGGAAAGGAACATCTACTCTTTCATTCTCAGCACTGACAGCCCACAGGAACATGGCAGGTCGATTATCTTTATTTTACAGTTTCCAAAGCTTAGAAGGATGAGTTACATACTGTAGCATCCATAGGTAGGCAATAAATTGTAGAACTGTAATAGCCACATGCTACTCACTTTGGGTTTAATAACAGGATGTGAGACTGCACAGCTGTGCTCAAGGTATCAAGGCAACTCCAAAGGCTGGCAGTGAAAACAAGATACTAAACCTGGAAAAAAATAATTGGACAAACCAGGGCTTAGGAAAAAAATATATTATCACATTAATGCCAGGGGGCAGGGGAAGGTAAAAAAGACCAAAACTCAGCAGACTATCCCCAGAGGGGAATCAATAGCATGGACAGAACAGACAGAAGAGGGAAAAGCTTGGGGCTAGTCGTAATCACATCTGGAGCAGATCACAAGAACATGTTTCACTGCAAGGAGCAACATGCCCTACACTTTTCATGGTGTGTTAAATTACCCTGTCTTCACCCCTTCCCAGGCAGCTCACAGCCCAGCAGTTAGTTACAGCACTGTGTGCAAATACAGCTAGAGTAGCCCACAGCTCCCCATCCCCTGTAATGGACTAGTGTAATTAATCAGAGGCTTGGAAAGTGTAAACCACACAATGCACATGAGAACAAAGACAGAAGCAATCTCTTGCCAATGACACAGCATTGCTTAGTGACCTGTTTATGCAGCAGCTCCAAACAAAGCTACTAAAGCTGTGTCTTAGGATACACTGACCCTACCCTATGGAGAGCCACAGGGTAGGTAGTGAGCCATAGCACTCTTCAGGTTGACTTGGACTCAGCTGGCATATTTAAAACAAAGACACTGGAAGTGGTGTAAAGGCTTGGAGACTTCACAGAGAACTAATATGGCCTGTAGTTCCAGTAACTGGAGAAAACAGAGATCTGGAAAGGTAGAAGAAAAGCAAGTAAGTTCCCATATCCTTTGGGCCACAGCAGAAAGAGCATATAATGCATGCATGACAATTGAGCTTTACAGTCTTACACACTGCAGCACTACACTGCAGAAGGGCAGATGTGCTGCTGTTGTCAGTGAATAGGCCTGGAGCACAAAGTTACTTGCTCGAGGTGGCAGCCAGCTCAGCTGCAATGCTGGTACTGAACATTAGTCCACTGCAATCTAATTTGCTGAGGTCTCCATGCTGCCTCTCCTGTACCCTGTCATTTTCTCACAAAATCAGTCTCATGACTCAGGACGCAAAAGCGTCTACCTGCTCCCACCTAGTCATTAGTTCAGCAAAGACTTCTGCCACACTACTACACTTAGCCCAGCTGGCTGTCTGCTAGCCAGTGCCAGCCAGCTCCCTGGCTCCAAGAACATTGACTCATCATTGTTTTCAGTTTATATGTAAGTTGTACAGAGTAACATCACATCAGAGTTTTAGATCTGAGGTCCTCTCAAAACCCAGTTTAAAAGAAAGCACTTTTTCTAAGGCCATTACCTTGTCCTTCAGTTGCTGGCAAAGCTGCAGTGAAACTGCGAAGAAGACAAGAGCATCATTTAACCATGGGACAACACATTCCACCTTATGGACATGGCTGACTTCATACCGCTGGTTGCCAAACTCACTGGAGTGGGGAAAAAAAAAAGAGCACAGCTTCACACACAGCAGCACAGAGCATGAAAATCAACTGTTCGTTCTCACAATGGAGACTATTATAATTTCTACTACATTTAAAAGAACAACTGGCAAAGTTAGAGAATACAAACTGTCAGTCTACCTCTGACCAGACTTAGAGGGAAGCTAAATCTAAGAGCGTTAAGTTAGAAACTTTATCACTTGTCAGAGAAACACAAAAGCCAGCAACGCAAACAGCAATGCCAATAATGTTCATTTTGGACAACTCTCATCTCTAGACAAACTCATGGCACTGTATAGATGGACTGTATCCTGAAAAGTCATATCTTTCAGTAGGCCTTTAAGACCAAGTCATTAAAGAAGCACTGCTGTGGGCACCTGCGCATTCACAGGCACAGCTACAGCAAGTGACTGCACAGCTGCTTCATTTAACAGATGCTAATATTAAAACTACATACAGCCATTTGAATCTCATCCTCAGCATGCTCCTACACCTGTTACACAGCCCTTGTAGTGACTGTACTTACAATATGGCTCCAGGGTTGTGTAAAATGGACCCTCCAGCAAGCTTGACATTCTAGAAGAGAAGGAAAAGCTTTTAACACTGTAAACAAACTATGTAGAAGGACACTTAAGGTTTGCATTTTCAGTAGCCTGACATCAGGAAATGCCTATGCTGTATCTGCCTGAATACTCCATTCATAGGGAATCCATGACATTTGATCCCTTCATGAAAAAGAATCTACACAGTCGCTGAGTCCAATTTAGCTAACAAAAATAATATGAGAAGATCCAGAAGAAAAAAACCAAGACTTTTAGGAAAAATATCCTTACAGAGGAGTGCATTTCATAGAGCTTAAGAGTTTAATTCTGTTTTCACAACATACTACGCTGACCCAAACACAACGGGTAAAGCAGAAAAGTACCCATCAAAACTGTTCAGAAAACCACACATGCTACCTTAATGTAAACTGCAGTAAGAAAATTACGCCTTTCCAAAATTATAAACTATTTTGTAAGATAAAACATTACTTGGCAAAAAAATAGTTACTGGCTTTCTCCAGAGCACCAATATTTTCTTCTGGGTTAAGTGTCCATGCCCCAAACTAGATTTAGAGTCAGTATTCTGTCTGCAGCAGATATAAACACAGACACTTAAAGGCAGGTAATTTCTGCATCATCTTCTGCATACCACATTGCACCATGTAACAGTGCTTCCTCACAGTGGTACAGAGGGAAGGGTCAATAAATTAAGCTTAAGAGATAGCAGGTGTCACCTTGGTTGTGCTGGGCTGCAGCACATGAAGTTGGTAGACAGTCAGGCACAGCTTATTCAGGTTAATATAGAAATTCACAAGGATGTCTGGAGGCAGAGCAGGAGTGAACATTTTCTGATGAGAAAATAAGCAGTTTCTTTGTCAGTTAAAGGACCATTATTTCTAGTGCTGGGAAATCATTACCTTTTTCTAAGCCATACTATAGTTATCCCATAGTGAGCAGGACAGGAAAAAAAACAAAGACTAGATAGCTTGCATGCAATGTTTGTTCCTCTTGCTGCACTTGACAGAAATGGTGTACACATGATGGTGACAAAAGAGGATGGAGGTAGCATTCACAAGGGCAAATCATCCCCGGATAAGATTCCTGGGAAGAAAATAGAACTTACTCTCTAAGAAAGAGAGTCTTCATGCCCAAGTCATCTGTTTTCCTACAGATTCAGAGAAGCCAAAAATGCAGGGTTTGCACCTACTTCAGCTCTCTTTCTGCCTCAGGAAACATTTGGAAACCAATTTCCATGAGGATGCAGCACAATATCCTAACTGTTGCATGCTACCAGACTGTATGGAGATCTAGACCATGACACACTTACTGCGAGACCACTGGAGGCAATCTCTGGTAGAGTTAGAGTGGCTGGAGTGGTAAGCCGATTTCGAGCTCTTGAGAGCTGTAACATCACAGCATCCATAAGCTACAAGAAAATATACAGTACACTGCTGAGTGGCAGTCCCTGGCCAGTTCTAGATAGCATACTGCAGAATTCTACAACCTTTTGCAAGTGTTACAAAAATCACCACCAGCAATATGCACCTCCAGGAATTCAGACACTTACTGGGAAGGGGTGGCTCCCACATAAATGCAGTTTTACTGTTATCACTGCCATAGACACTTGTGAGACAGGCAGGAGCCTTTAATATCAGGGACTGAAGAGAGAACAGCTATTCATTAGAAGAATAGAACATGAGATCAATTACTGATGCTACAGAAGCATCAACAAATTCATTATGCTCTTCTGAAGAGCATTAAGGAAAAACAACAAGCTGCGTTCTAGTTATCCCCATGCCCACACCACAGATACAACAACTGCTGCATGCCCCCCCCTCTGTTCATAACCATCTATGAGCTAGGACACTAGAGAAAAGAACCAACTCATCGTGAGTTCAATCCTGCCAGAAACCACAAATGCTCATTCAGACAGACTTTCTTTTCCATAAAAAATGTGGAAAGCAACATGTCTCTTATAGAGCTCATAACCGCTAAGATGAAGTCACGTTATATTATGAATAATTTCTCATTCTGCTTCCACCCAAAAGTAAAAAAGTTTTATTTCTTAGTTTCTTCCTATTAGCAGCCCTTGCCATGTAGAGACTAAAGGGTTTAGCTTTCTCACATTTTATATTGTAATGGATTCTAATGAGTAAATTGAAGCTCTGGTAGCTTCAGTAAGCAATTCCAAGCAAAGAGCTGGGCTTTATTGCCACTCAGCAGCTGGTCTGTATCAGACCAGATATACTACTAGCAAGTAGTACTTTCAAATTGTCAGTTGTGAATACTAACAGCAATCTTTTGACAACTACCTTGTGTCTTCACTTGCCGTAAGCACTGACAGGGAAGAGCATAAGATCTGTAATAACATAATCCAAAAAATATCTAGAGAGATGCTTCCAGATTATCATCATTAGCAACAAAGCACTGACTGCTCATATTACTATTCACCAGGATGTACAGTCCATTTACTAATGCTAAACTGGCATAGATTCATACCAAATATGAGGTCACATGGTGTCATGGTTTAAGCCCATGCAGTAACTCAGCACCACGCAGCCACTCACTCTCCCCTTTCCCCATCCCCTTGGACCGATGGAAGGAGAACTGGAAGAACGTAAACCCCACAGGTTGAGATAGAAACAGTCCATTAACTAAAGTATAATAGAAAACTACTACTACTAATGATAAGGGAAATAACATAGGGAGAGAATATAAAACTAAAAAGGGAAGGGGGAAAAAACCCAAAAGCACAAGTGCTGCACAATACAATTGCTCACCACCCACCAACTGATACTCAGCCCAATCTGAGCAGCAATCTGAGCCTTCCACGTAACTCCTCTCAGTTTATATACTGGGCATGATGTGCTGTGGTATGGAATACCCCTTTGGCTACTTTGGGTCAGGTGTCCTGTCTCTGCTTCCTCCTGGCTTCCTGTGTCCCTCCTCACTGGCAGAGCATGACACTGAAAAGTACTTGATCAAGGTAAGCATTACTTAGCAACAACTAAAACACTGGTGTATTACCAGCATTGTCCTCAGATTAAAGTTGAAAACACAGCGCTGCACCAGCTACTAGGAAGGAGAAAAATAACTGTTACAGCTGAACCCAGGACACATGGATACTCTGACATATCAGGTACAACTGGGGAATCCATTTCCAGTACAAGACTCAAGACAGTAATGTACATTAACTGTCTTTGAAACAGCAAATGGAGGTAAGAAACCACACAAGTAGAGAATGCTTCCTCCTCACCTTGAGAACCTCCGAGCCTGTTTTGAACTGGTAGTTTACATCTCTGTTCATAAGCAGGTAAATGGCTTGGTTAATGTGGTTTCTAGCATCCTGGATCTGCAAAGGTACAAACACAGAGCTCTTAAGGAAACACTCTATGATTCACACTAGGAAGTAGACGTTTCCCTGATTATCTCATTGGCCCTAAGAAGATGCTGACTTCTCAAATGTTAAGGCCATTTCTGCCTAAGTACCAGACACTCAGTAACAGAAATCTGCCACTGATGCCCAGCTGCATTACTGGGTTCTTCACTCAAGGACTGGACATGCATAACAGTCTGATAGCTACAACCTGCATTGTCAATAAAAATATTGCTGCTGCTCTGAAGAAACACTGACATCATGCACTCTCATCATTGGAGGACTCTGATCATGACTGCTCAGATAGGAATTCTCACTGTTGATGGTGAGCAGTCAGGTCTAACAACATGCATAATGATTTCAAGAATTATTGCAGCTAAACCCACTGACAAATTACATCAATAGCAGCAACAGTGAGCAAAAACCATAGATTTCTAATATATTTGTAAACCACAATTGTTGAGATTGAGAGTTACGTTCAGCATCAAGAGGCTGCCATCATGCCACTTGTGTGGCACTTGACCAGGCTGAGGACACAGCTGGCTCAAGTCGCTGTCTAGCAAGACCACTTGTAGCCAGGAGACAATTACCTAAGGAGGTTAACAGGTTATCCCACTGCTTTCACAGGAGCAAGGACAAACCAGAGGAAGGAAAAAAATGGCCCTGGGAGAAAGTGACTCGTGCTCAGTTCCAGGCAGCAGCACAAAAATTGAAAAAGGGTAGATGAGATTGTGCAATAAATGGAAAAGGTAAGCAGGGAAGCCTGTATGAGAGGTGGCTGCTGGAAGATGGATAACACAGCTTGGGATATTTGTAGCACGATACATCTACACTGCTTCCCAGTACCCCTAGATCTCAGCTGAGCCTTATAGAGGCCTCCCTGCCATAGATCTGTGTACTGGTTCCTTCTCATCTAGAGCTCAGGGATGCTCTTATGAAGCATAAGGCTCTGGAAGCTACAGAGAGAAGAAAGAGATGATAATGTCCACTGCCAGATTGCAAAGATATTCTGCAGTTACTTGGTCTATGGCATCTCCAAACATCACCTCCAGTCTTTATATCTCTCAGATGCTTCTGAGCAAGCTACATAGTTCCTGTTACTCAACTCTGCAATGATAATCCTGCTATTATAAGGACTTGCTTCATTCTTACTCCACCTTGATTTTGCTGTTTTCTAATCAAGTTTCTCAAAACTTGTGTGCCTGCACCTGTGTTCCTCAGAAATGTGCCTATACTACAGTTTATTACTGATGGCTTTACTTTGCACAGAGGAACAGAACTTCAACTGGCACCACTCACTAAGGGAAGAAAACTCACAATACTTCAAAATATGAATTTTTATTTCAGAGGACAAAGACCACTACATAATCAAGGTAAATGCTTCTGCACAGAAGCCCTTCAGGCATGACTAACGCTTCACATCTGAACAATATTAGAACACAACACTTGCAAGTAAATAAAGGGAGGTATTTTCCATAAAAGCTGGTAGAAGCCTATCAATCAGGCAGCAATAGAAACCAGGCATAAAACAGGACATGCTGCTGAGCGTTATCACAGAAACTTCCTTGACTTGTTGTGAGGCATAAACAAACCCAGTCATGCTTGGCATTAACATTTCAATTTTCTAGATTTCTACGAAGTTACCAGGTAGGGGTTTCACTGCACTGCCAATGCAGTTACTGGAAACACAACTCAATACCAAATGCACTAATCACCTAGAAAAATCTGAGCCATAATGAAACATGTGGAATACATCTTTCTCCAACCTACTCAGCTACAACAAAATAGCTGCAGGAAACTACATCTTCAAGATCAGATCCTGAAATCACGTATTTCCCAGCAAAACGGGGGGAAAGAGATTCAGTGTTCTGAGCAGCCAAAGCCCTTTAGCTATGCCACAAGAGCACAGTGTGGTGAGGTTTATTCTCAGCTTAAAGAAATATTTCTGTAAGAGAAATATTTCTGTAAGAGAATGAGAGCAAGCTACTCAAAGTTGCTTTAAGTTGGTTTTTGCCCTGCTAGCCTCAGTTTTACAAGCAGACACAAGGCCAATACTTCATAGCCACCCCAGGCACTCCTTTTGAAGCATTATCACTGCTATGCAAACAGCCTTCAGCTTGCTTGTGTTTCAGGAACAAGCAGGTCCCACCTCTCTCCCCGCACCATAACCGAATTTAATTGCATCTGTTTCCTCCCTTAGTTTTTACCACCGGAGTTAATGCAAGATGGACATAACCTTGTCTCTCAGAAAGCAAGGGGCTATAGCTACTGCTTGCAAGGCACACATGCCACAGAGGGGTAGACATCTGAAGTTAACAGTACCTGCTGCAATCTCCACTGCTTGTCTTCCCGAAATGTAAAGTGCAAGAGCTGATTATTTCTGGTCATTTTCAGACTGACGTCCTTGAAGAAAGAAACAAACGCATGAAAGCAAGGAATCCCCACATGAAGAGCATGGAGACTGCCACTCCCCCTCCGTTCTGTCTCCCAGACAATCTTGGCAAGCTGTTTTCCGCTGTCCTGGCATGGCCAGAACCTCAGTCCTCCTACAGGAAGGTGTTAATACAAAGGGCAAGTTGAAAGGCCTTTAGTGAATCATGCCCTAGGCAGGTCACACAAACTCATCTCAGAAGGCCCATGAGGAAATTTGATATTAAACAACAAAAGCAGTAAAAGCCAGGAATCCCCACAGAAGTCACCTCCACCACTCACCACAGAGTGGGGGTAGGGTGGTGTTAATGCTGGATCTTAACAAATTTCAGCACTTGCTGAAACATTAAGGATTTAAAGCCCATTAGGGAAGACTGACAAAGAATACTTACTGATCATTGATAAAGCATAGTAAGGATGGCCTCTACCTTGAGGTCATTGAAGTGTGAAAAGGATGACTCCCACCCCCTGATGGTGGTTCAAAGCAAGAAGCACTGCAAGTACTCACAGCTTGACATAGGGCATCTCCCTGTAGTGTCAACACTCCTTTCACCTGGTCTGTGCTGAAATGAAAAGAAAGATCTGGGCAACACTAGTCACAAGAAGCAAGAGACATACTGAAATATCAATCAATGCCACCCCTGCCTGTCCCAGAGAAGGCTGTGTGGAGACCTCATAGCAGCCTTCCAGTATCTGAAGGGGGCCTATAGGGATGCTGCGGATGGACTCTTCATTAGGGACTGTAGTGATAGGACAAAGGGTAATGGGTTAAAACTTAAACAGGGGAAGTTTAGATTGGATATAAGGAAGAAATTCTTTCCTGTTAGGGTGGTGAGGCACTGGAGTAGGTTGCCCAAGGAGGCTGTGAATGCTCCATCCCTGGCAGTGTTCAAGGCCAGGTTGGACGAGGCCTTGGGTGATATGGTTTAGAGTGAGGTGTCCCTGCCCATGGCAGGGTGGTTAGAACTTGATGATCTTCAGGTCCTTTCCAACCCTAACCATTCTATGATTCTATGACTCTATATAGCTGACCCCCCAGGGCTCAGCTGGATTATGCAGATGAACCACACACACACTTTCATGTCTTGAGACCTTGGGTTGTGGCCAGCTGCTGTCATGTTCTTTTTCAGCCACCTCACTCTAACTGCTCGGACTAAAATATTATGTTATTTCTGATCCTATCCTTATTTCATGTATTATCTATCAAGAATTTGGTTGCTGTTACAAACAGCTGTAGCAGGCACAAACACAAGATATTAAGATTACTTACAGACATGGGAGTGATAGGCGGTTCATATGGGAGTTGAAAGTTACACACACACACACGAAAAAAACAAACACAAACCAAAAAAACCCACACCCCAAACCCTTTAAAAGGTTCTGCAAGAGGGCTTACATCTATAACGAACAACGGGAGAAGACTGAAGCATTGGGGCCATCAAGAACTCAGTTTAGCCACACCTCATATTTTAATACACTAGAACAGAGACTCTTGATATCAACACTAAGATCCACCCTCCAACAATAACGAATGAATACTAAAATCAACTTTAATATCTGAGGAATTGAACCTTCAAACCCAATACAGAATCACTGCATCATCCTATAAAACATTCACCATGCCATTTCTAAGGACTAAGGTGTACTACTTTGCTTGCAACATCTGCCAGAGTGCAGCTATTCAGACCAAGGCCTATGCTGAAGATCAAAAAATGGACAGCTACTTCAGAAGAACTGCACTTCTATAAGCAACTTCCACCAGATCTCAGTTTGCTCTGTGCAAAATATCTTTCTTACTGCTATTTTAGGGAGATTAGGACAAAGGTAAGATTTGTCCACAGAGTCAGAAACTGAGCCAAGAGCAGAATTCAGGTCTTTTAATTGCAACTCCCTACACCTAGAATCAGGAAAACACCTCTTGGCAAAACTGCTGACAACAGCACACTGATGCAACCCACCAGTGAATGGTCAGTAACCAATGACTACGTTAGAGGTGTTGGCAGGAAATGGCACAAGTCTGGCTAAGGCAGCCCTGAAACACAGCTACAGATTGTTATGTTAACCTGGCAGAAGAGTCTGGTTTTCCTTAAGCCAAAGACTTGTATTAAATAAAATCCCTTTACTCTTGGGGTGCTGTAGACTTTTGCATCAGATGCTAGAGGAACAGCACCCTGCACCACAGAGGAGAGCCCCCAACACAAGGACAGCCCCCACCAAGTGGCCTGGCAGATCAGCAGAAACCCACTGACCATGACCACTTACCCAGATGTGCTCAGCACAAAGTTCTCCTGCTTGACAGCTCCTCCCAAGCCACTGGCAGGCAGGGCAAAGCGTTGAGAGGCCTCCTGCCCGAGAAAGGACACAGTAAGTGCTGGAGTATTCACTGGGGCCCAGGACACCTCAAGCCAGGGACAAAGAGAAGAAATACAGATGCCAGCAAGTGGCCAAATGCAAAGTGATTATCTTTGCAAGCCTCCTACAATCCACCTAGCAGAACACATGGATTTTACCTCATCCTCCTGTAGGACACACAAGAAAGCTGGAGAGGGGCTTTTGACAAGGGCCTGAAGGAACAGGACAAGGGGGAATGGCTTTAACCTGACAGAGAGAGAAGATCGAGATGAGATCTTAGGCAGAAGTTCTTCCCTGTAAGGGTGCTGAGGCGCTGGCACAGGGTGCCCAGAGAAGCTGTGGCTGCCCCACCCCTGGCAGTGTTCAAGGCCAGGTTGGACAGGGCTTGAAGCAAGCTGGTCTCGTGGAAGGTGTCCCTGACCATGGCGTGGGGTTGGAACTGGATGACCTTTAAGGTCCCTTCAACTCAAACCAGTCTGGGATTCTATGACAGGTGCAGACCAGGAGAAAGCTCACTCCATGCAGCCCATGGCAAAAGGCCTTGTAAATGCCATGCTTCAGCTATCACTCTGCAGAGCCCAGCCCAGCCCTGCATGCCCTCAGGGCCATGGCAGTAGTCCTTTCTCATCATGCTCCCTGCTCTGTGCTGCACAGTGCAAGAACCATTGGTCCCTTACCCACCTGGGAAGGGTGAAACGCAGCCCTCCTTACTGGTTATACTGGCTGACAGCTCTCCTTTAATCACGCTTTACCCTTAAATCTCTAATAAATTCTTCAAAACAGACACTATATATAGAGATACTGCAGCCTAACCCTAACCTGCTACTGAGTCACATCCTGGGTTGGCACTACAGCACTCCAACCTCTCCTGGCACCCTTACCTCCACATTTTTGTCCCTGCTCTGGCATCAACCAGGAACCCCCTCAGAAACCTCAGGGCATGAAGAAGCTGGGTCTGTCAAAAACTAACCTAGCAGGACAACAGTGAGCTCTTGTGCACACAATCCCCTTTGGCCAGTTCACCATCCCCCTGCCTGGAAAAAGCTACACTCAGCAGTCCAGGCTCAGGTTGGCTGAAAAGTGCTACAGTCCTGGTTCAGCTGAACACATCACACCTCTGAAAGGGGCAGGCGGCAGCACAGAAGCAGCAATATTGGGTATAGCAAGTGAAGGATCGTTATGAAGTACATGCTACTAATTACTGCATAAGTAGTAGCTTGTCAGCTAAAGGCTATCATGCTCATTTTCACCATCACATGACAGAGTTACAGGCAGACCCAGATTCTCTGTTATAGAAGATATTCCCATCTCATGAAAATGCCTGGCAGGCACGTCTGGCTGCCTCCATGTGCCTTTTCAAAGCAGTTCTCAGCAAAGAGGGACAAGAACAGAGCAATCTAGGGGAAGTCAGCTTTACGGAGTCCTCAAGATCAGAGGGTAAGCAGACACCTGAGACACCACCAGACATGCATGAGGGACGTTTCTGTGCACCCTCTACCAAGAATTTTTTCCTTCAGGAGAAATCTACCACCCTTCCTCACACAGGAGAGCAAACAAACCCACAATACAAAAACACAGATGAAGCAAATTAAACCTTACCTTCAAAATATCCTGCAGCTGTTTCAAAACAACATGGACCTCTTCTTGTAAAAGCCATTTAAATTCTTCTTCCTACATTGTGAAAAGATAGCAGTGGAATCATTAGAAGTCAAGCACTGGAAAGAGATCTCTCAGTCACACATGAAAATTATGTAAGTTCTAAGTATTCTGCCATGTCCATGTTGTTTAAATCACATGCTAGTAGAAGAAAAACATTTAGTCCTAATTTGTTAAAGGGCCTCACTATCCATCCTAACCAAATGAACTGTCCTTATTCTTGTTTTGACATTGTTTCACAAAACAGCCTTCATACAAATCACAGGATTCGGAAATTCACAAGCTGCTTCAAAACCTGGGACATCTACTTAAGCTGCTGGAGTGGGCTGACCCTGACTGCTGGGCAGCCAGATACCCACTCGGCCTCTCCCACTCCCCGTCCTCAACAGGATAAGAGGAAGAAATGAGATTAAAAGCTTGTGGTTGAGATAAAGTCTAATTACCATCAAAGGCAAAACACACTCACCTTGCAGACAAATTAGGTAGTGAGAAACAAAGACAATACCTAAAACGTTTCTCCTCCCCCACCCTGGAACATTTTACCAGGCAACAGCAGCCTAAAAGTAAACCTAAGCTGAAAAGTGGGTGGCAGCATAGAAAAGCTGAAAACTCCCCATCACCTAGGCAAATTCAGGAAGAAATAAGCTCAGATCTGGCAGCACCACCTCCAGCCTCAGCCAGCCAGGAAGCCTGTATAAAGCAGATCCTCAAACCACACAGCTAAGCATTACTGTTAAACCACAAGGCCCCATGCTGAAAATCATCACAGAAGCAGGTGACAGGAGCAAGCAAGGGACAAAGAAGAGATTGACACTTGCTGCCTTAGAAGAGAAAATTTCCACATGGACACTACTAGAAGGAAATTAATTGAGCAGGTTGTCCACAGAAATCATGGAGAAGTGTGGTCAACTCAGAAAATTTAAGCCTGTGGTTTCTCTGCTAGACAGTCCCTGATCACCATGAAAACCACAAAATAACTACTCCCTGATGTGCTGTCACCTTATGCATGAGTAGGACAAGGCCAGTTCTGTTTCCACAAATGGTCACCCAAAGCAGGTACACACTACTATAACCTAGGCAGAATTATCCGTTACCCTTCAAACCAGCGTGGCTGCAGGACTACTGACTTTCACCATTTAATCCTGTTTTGGGTTTCTGGGCATCACACCAATACACTGGATTCCTTGTTCTTTTGTTCTCTGTTACACTCACTCTCCTTCAGGCTCACAAAGGAATAGAGCTCAAGCAAGTAACACAGACACCTTTAGTGCCTCCGCCACCCTACATGTTTTCACTGCACATCAACACTGGTATCTTTCACCCCCCAACTGACTGCACAAGATCTTCCTGCCCCAGTATTAATTTTATACTAAGTCAAGTTCATTCACCATGTATACGTAACTAAATGCCTTGTGTTTTGGGGGAATGCAGTTGTAGCATTCTAACGCACAGTAACTTTAGAAAACCATGGTTTTCACATGTGGCTTTCTGCCCAGGCCAGATGCATCTCTCAAATTCCATCCTTGGAGAGGAAGCTTTCACTACTTCTTGCAGACTGTGTTCAAGGAGGCATCTGCAATATCAGCAGGTCCAGGCCTTCCCTTACCTTTATCAAGGCAACGAGGTTGCTCTGACATGTATTACAGAATCCCAGATTCATTTGGGTTGGAAAGGATCTTTAAGACCATATGGTTCCAACCCCCTGCCACAGGCAGGGCCACCTTCCACTTTCCACTAGACCAGGTTGCTCCAAGCCCTGTCTAGCCTGGCCTTGAACATTGCCAGGGATGGAGCATTCACAACTTCCTTGGGCAGCCTGTTTGAGTGCCTCACTACTCCCACAGTAAAGAATTTCTTCCTTACATCTAACTTAAATCTTCCCTGTTTAAGTTTTAACCCATTACCCTTTGTACTATCCTGCCTATCATCTGCTGGGGCTGGTCCTCCACCAAGCAGGATGCTGGGCTATGAAAAACACCAAGGTCACGTAACCAGTGATTTACGTAGATAGGGCACTCAGCTGCGCCCGGACCCGACCGCGGCCAGCGCAAGGAGCGGCAGCAACCAGCTTAGCGAGGGCCGCCACGATAGCTGAAGATGGGCTCTGCAAGAAAGAGTAGTGCTGAGGGCAGCACGGCACCGGAGCCCGAAGCTGGCATCAAAGCCCCACAGCACAGCACGCAGCGGTGACAGAACGGCATTCACAGAGCGCTGCAGCCATCCAGGGGCTTGTGGCTAACCGCCCAGCCCACGAGCAGAGGACAAGAGGAGTAGAGGAGTAGAGGAGTAGAGGAGCAGAGCCGGAGCCGCAAGCCCCCAGTCCAGCCGACTCACCAACACCGTTCGCTCCACGGCGCTCGCCATCGCCACCGCCATACCACCATCCGCCACCGTCCCCGCCCCCTCGCTGCGCCCTCGGCTGCCCCCATTGGCTACAACCGCTGCTTCTCTGCCCGGCAACACAGCCGAGGCCTCGACTGATTGGGCAGCACCGCGTGGCGAGGTGACGTTAAGAGGGGGAGGGACAGCGCCGGCGGGTGCGACACTGGTACCGGCAGGATGTCACCAGCAGAAGTAGAGGTATTTATTATTCCTATCTCCTGCCAGCCATCGCTGTGATTGAGAGATAGGTCACTTTGGGTAAAATTGGAACCCCAAGTCAAGCTGTGTACCTCCTGTGTTTTCATTGCCCTTGTGGACCTGTTGGAGCGAGCCTGGAGGAGGCCACTGAGGTGCTGCAAGGGCTAGAGCAGCTGTGCTCTGAAGCCAGGCTGAGAGAGCTGGGCTGGTTCAGCCTGGAGAAGAGAAGGCTCCTTAAGGGGAGACCTTAGAGCAGCTCCCAGTGCCTAAACGGGCTACAAGAAACCTGGAGAGGGGCTTTGGACAAGGGCCTGTAGGAACAGGACAAGGGGGAATGGCTTTAACCTGACAGAGGGGAGACTGAGATGAGCTCTTAGGCAGAAGTTGTTCCCTGTGTGAGAGGTAATAAAGGGTTAATGAAATTTTGCTTTCACCAAGCGTATGTGGCCTGCAAAAGATAAAAGCTGATCAGATATGACCATCCTGTAATGTAACACCAGTGAGAGAAACTGAAAGAACTAACACCTACAGGGCTGTTCAGAACTGGCTGAAGAGCCAGGGTGAAAAGTTCACCTTAAGAGGAAGACAGTCTTACTTCACCCCTGAAGACCCCGGAAACGACCACCAGGAGGCAGAGAGCATACACCGAAAGGAGGAGACCAGGGTGGACTTCGGGGAGTCATTTCGGAGAAGCAATTGCAATAGTTCCTCCCTGTTCCTGGGATGACTCTGAATATGTATTCGGCTGATGCAATAGAGAATGGATAAAAAGCTTGTGTACGGATACAACGGGGCACCTCTGGCTATGGTCATGCGCCCAGCGCTGTTTTCTTTGATCCACTGACTTTTTCCCTAATAAATTTTTTAGAATTGAGCATGTTTCTCACACCTGTGAGGGTGCTGAGGCACTGGCACAGGTTGCCCAGAGAAGCTGTAGCTGCCCCATCCCTAGCAGTGTCCAAGGAAGGTGTTCCTGCCCATGGGAGGGGGCTGGAACTCGATGAGCTTTGAAGTCCTTTCTATCCCAAACCAATCTGTGATTCTGTGACAATTCTATGAATAATGGGTAAAGACTTTGAAGTCTCGTAATTTCCTCTCAAAACTCTGAAACTGCAGTAAGTTTATTCTGGCATTGAAGTCTCTTTGTTGAAGTTAGTGGGTTTTAATGCTAGATTTACTGCAGGTGAGAGGTGGCGAAGCAAAGAGCACCATCATCTTCATTGCATCAGTGAGGTGGCTGTGGAATGGAAGGCACTGTTCATTCAGAGAGCACGTAAAATTCTGCTACTACCTGTTCCTGCTGTAGGCACAACTAATGTGGTGGCCCTGCTCCCCCACCTTCTGCATTGCTTTCAATTACAGTGCTAAACCTGAGGTTTTCCTTACTGTAGCATCTGTCATTCATATTAGCTAAAGCATATTAAGTATTACACCTCAGTAAACGAACAGCTGCTGCTGTTTGACAGCAACTGCTGCCTGGATCATCAAAAAGCAATATTCTATAGCTTGGAAACACTTCAGTTAGGCAATCTTGTCCTAGGAAACCCCACTCACTGCTGAGTTGGTGCTCTTAAGAATTAGAGCTCAAAAAACACCAAAAGCCAGAAGGACAGGTGCTCCAGACACAGCAGCTGGGCACCAGGCTCCCAATACCTGGCCAACACAAGAAGTCACCAACAACAGAAAATTCCTGGGCCTCCACCTCTCAGCATTCCTTGCTTTAATACAAAACCTTCCTCCTCCTCTTAGGCCAGATGCACACAGCCTTCTGCATGTAGAGTCTGGAATCTATCCCAATTAATCTTTGTAGTGCCTCACTGACAAGATCAGGCTTCTGCAAGGGCCAAAATGCTCTCACGCATACTGCTGGTTTCCAGCATCTCTGAGTTTTGAATGTTTAGTGGAATGCACAAAATTCTTTAGTACCGCACCTGAGGTTTGACAGGCTTTAGGAACTGTCACAAGACCATCGTGTTACCAAGAAAGGTTTTATTCTTTTTGCCAGTAGCTTTGTTAATTGCACAAAAAAAAAAAATTGTTTTGCCATTTAAACATTTTCACACATCCTATTCTGAATGACAAACATTAATTAAAAACAAGGCAAAAAATAAAAATTCACAACCTTAATTAACTATAGGATCTATCATTTAGGAAAAAATGTTTTTCTTACAAGCTTTTCACAAGTGTCACATTTTCTCTTTAAAAAGGAGGGAGTCAGAAAAAGCAAACTGCTAAAACAAAAATCCTCATAAAAGGAACTTTACAGAATTCTCAACAATATTAAGACAACACTGACTAGCCAGTTTTATTAGAGCATCTCAGCCTCCCCCTTTTTCCTTCCCCCAAATCTCAGGCGTAGAACAGATGAAGATCCATGTTCAGAGGCTACAGACATAAATATAAGAATCTGAGCGAGACTGACATGAGTTCATCTCAAACGGCATCTGAAGCAGTTCGGTTTTCATGTTTTCTCTCTCCTCACTTCATACCCACGTCAGAGCCTCAGTCTCCTGCTCCTCCCTGGACCACCGGTGAGTGTACTTCACCTTCCAGCCACTCCACATCCGCCTTCCTCGCCAGGAAGCTGCAGTCAGTCTTTCTCAGGATTTACAGTGTTGAAGTAGTCTGCACCTGCCACTTCCACATAAATAATCAAATCCGTTTTGAGTACTACAGTATTTCTGGAAAACAATACTGCAGCAGCAGGGTGCTAGGGAGCGTTTCCCCGCTCACAAATACAGTTGAGTTCACTATGAAATACAGGTCACGGGACTTGAGACCTCCTTTTGTACTCTCACTCCATCCAGAGGCACCACAAAGTAAAGAGGGAGATCCTCCATTCATTTTGCTCAGAACCATTCACCTTCACTCTCACCCAAAAGACCTCCGCAGGGACAGGTCAGGGATGCTGCTGCACTGGCTCAGGATAGTTTCATTCTCAACTGGACCAGGGACAGTACCTTCCTTTTCCTCCCAAAAGATTTCTTATACTATAAAACCTAAAACTTACCTCCTGCCCCCAAAAACACCATTTCCCTAGATGTCCTCAATACACAATTCACGTAAGTGATTTCTTAACTGCAGTATGTTTAACCAAGGACTTCTGATGCTAACAGCTGAGCTCTTCTGGATAGGGGAAGCGCAAGTGTGTCAGAAGCAGGCTAATGGCTGGTTATCCTGGGTAGTTATACATGCCTTTAATATGGATATCTACATGCAGGATGGCAGTTGCACCATCTAAGAAATATGTGTAACTAGTACTGTTCACGCATACCACTGACAAATGGCAAACTGATTTCTAACAGTTCTATTACTAGATGTTCACCACAGGACATAATGTGCAACACAATTATTAGCCCACAAATAATGGGGCTCACAGGCAGTGAAACAGTCAACAAAGTAACATTTATAGCATTAGGTGTTAGGTGTCACGATTCATAAGAAGTATCTAATACTTTCTCTGTTTCTTAATAAGGTGCCCCTGAATCATATGCACATGCTGCACAAAGCAGGATTGGTAAGAAATCCTAACCCACAGGAACATTTCCTTACACAGCCATGAAGTTACCAGAAAAATAAGATAGCAGGAGGGGCAGACTTCACAGGTTTAAAGGAACATGGTTTCATTTGAATTTGCTTTCTTTCCTGTCAGAATCCCAACCCAAGAAAGAAGATTGTGCCACTGAAGAGATTTTGGCCAATAAAATTTCTTACTGGCATTTTACTAACTCTCAAGTCTAAAATGCAAGAACCCTTCTAAAAGGCTAATGCTGAGAACAGTAAGTGCGAATGGGGAGGAAACAGAAAAAAACCCTAAACATGCTCTGTGAATTTGAGAGACAGGCTGAGGGTTATTCTGCTAGCAACACTGAGAGCATCTCTGTTCTCCATCCTTGGCATCTGCAGTTAAAGTCCCATATTTCTAGTCTAGAAGCTAGAAACTCAGTAGTGAGTGGCCTTAGCCTCCCATTTTATTTCCTAGTCTTTCTAGAAGTTACTGTCTGGCCACAGAGTCACAGGCACAGGAAAAGGTTTCACACTGTGCTAGTGTCATGCCCAGAGTAGTAACACTAAGAACATGTATGGAAAATCTGACATGTATAAAGATCACAAATCAGTACAGAAAATCATCCCTGTGAGGCAGGCATTCATCACCCACCTTTCCAGATGGGCAAACAGGCAAGGGATATAATGACCATGCAAAGGCCAGACAGAGAGCATGGGAAGCAGCTCAGGAATCCCAATCTCTTTGCTCTGTAATTGTTCTTTTCGCCCCTTTCAGACTCATCACTCTGACTGTGACACTGCTGTAATCCAAGACACCTTTGTCATTACTGTCTACAAGGATAAAAAAAAAAAAACAAGAATAAAGCAAGTGAAGCAACACAACATAAACTAAGACCAGGAGCAACCCTAAGGTTTGCTCCTTCCCCAGAATATCTCTGCCTCAGTTTTAGGCTACATGTTACTCTTGCAGTTTTCTATGCAAATGTGTTGATATTCAATGCTGTTTTGGGGATGGGCAGCTGTGATTAGCCCTTTAGGAGGCTCACTTAACACTGGCATTCTCTCATTTTCATGAAGGTTTGTGTTCCTTAAGCTACAGATGTAATCTGTTCTTCTTAACTGTACAAGGAATTCCTCCATCAGCGTTTTGGGGAGGTGGAAGTTTAAACTGAAACAGAATCAAGACAGTGTTGCATGCAACCCCATTACCTTCTGAACTGCCATTCTCCTCCATGGGAGGTGCTATATTCTCTAAGAGTGGCCAATTAACAAGAATGCTCCTCACCTTACCTGGGACCAAGGACTTTACTGATATTCATAGGTAGATGGGAAGTATGTCACCTGTCCTCTAGATGCAAAGAGTCCAATACACGCATTATTTTCACAGCAAAGAAGAAAAGGGATCATTAGAAACAGCATCCTGGACAAGCATACAAAGAAGAAAATAAAAGCAGCCAAGCAGCAGATTTCTGGCAGAGTTGCCTCAGAGCTTCTGAACAAGCCACCACTGTTCTGTTCCATGACTGTCAGTGCATGGCATGGATTTTTCTAATTAGACTGCCACAATCCAAGCCCCTTCCTCCCCCCCCCCCCCCCCCCTTCTGCCACCAGGGGAAGGCTCACTGCAGCAGCTGCCTCCATGGCAGGTCTCAAAGTCTGTATATAAAAGTAAATGGAAAGACAGAGATGGACTGGTCCAGAGTTAAAACCAAGTATCATAATAATATTAATCAGTAATCATAGTACTAAGAGTAAGAACGGTGTAGCCTAGTGGATGTAGGCCCTGTACACTGCAGACATGTCGTTGTCTGACTGGTCCAATGCTTTTGCTCGTTTATAGACCTGGAGAAGAGAAATCAGGAAAGTATCAGTGCTTACACATGTGCAAAGCCTTTCCCCAGCAGAAAAACTACTTTGCTGACCACTGCAAACCAGAGAACTGCTTTGTATGTCAAGTCATTGGAGCAGCACAAATCAGGACACACCAGGTACTGGTGAGGCCATCTATGTTTAATGACGTGACATTCTAAGGGCTTCTAAAATCAAAATAAATTCAGTTCCATCCTACTCAAAATGTATTTCAATCACTGTTCCCTTGTTACAGAGATGATGTAATTCTTAGATTTTGGCTTGTGTTGATAAATGGCTCTACAGAAGAAACGTTGAGCAACACACATCTGAAAACTGAGTAACTCTTACCTCATTGGCAGCAGCTGCCATGGGAGTTGGGTGGTTGACAGAATCACCCAGTGCAATAGCTAATCTAAGATCCTTCTGTATGTATTTCAGGTAGAAATCAGGTTTAAAGTTTCCTTGCAAGATATCTGTCGAGAGGAATGCATGCAAAAAATAAGCATGACAAAAGTAAATGAAGCCCACACTGCAAGGGCATGCAACTCCACACCAAACTTCCCTTTCCCATGCTGAGCACTGGGAACACTGCTTTTAGCTCTTCGTTTTCTCTGCCCTCTATCTTTACCTGGCCACAGCAGATGTCACTACTGCCCACTGACAAAGCAAACTGACTGCAAAGCAGCTTGCCTTCCACTTCAGTTATTACCCTGGCCCAGTGAAATCCTCACTGTGAACTCAAATCCTAAGCAGGCTGTACACCATGCAGAGCTTGGGGTGAATTCTCAGAATCCCTGACTATGAAAGGAAAGGAATGAAACTCAGCTCTTCATTTCCAGAATGCTTAAAATACCCAGAATCCCAGGCTGATGAAGATGGGATGGTTATTTTCTCCCTTCTGCATTATCTGAAATGCTGCTAGATTGTGGCAAATGTCATGTAATAAAACAATGTCAAGAGAACTTTACTTTGGCACTTCTGGTCCAGGAAGATGCTAGCAAGTTGTCCCTGATTGAGGATATCCAGAAGGGTCTGTTGGGACTGGCCAGTCACTTGAGCCAAAGTCAGTCCTTCTGCTATCGTTGCCATGAAGCTGCCTTGGACCATGTTGACAATCAGCATCATCTTGGCAGCATTGCCAACTTCACCTGGGAGTGAGACATACCATTGGGCATTCCTCCAGAAGAGATACAGCAGCCTTGCTCCCCCATTCCACACAGTATTAACACTACCAGACTCTTCACTTGGCAACTCTCCCTTCCCCAGAAAGACTTCAGAAACTCACCCATTTTGCAAGTACTCAAAGGAAGGAATTGTAAAAGAGTAAGATTTAAAATGAAAAGCAGCATGGATTTTCCAAAATGAGCCAGTATTCAAAAGAAAAAAATCACAGAATCAACGAGGCTGGAAAAGACCTTTAAGATCATCAAGTGCAACTGTTCCCCAGCACTGCCAAGGCCACCACTAAACCATGTCACCAAGGGCCTCGTCTACATGGTTTGTGAACACTTCCAGGGATGGTGACTGCCCTGGGAAGCCTGTCCCAATGCCTGACAACCCTTTTGGGGAAGAAACTGATCCTAATGTCCAGTCTAAACCTCCCCTTGTGCAGCTTGAGTCCATTTTCTCTTGTCCTGTCACTTGTTCCTTGTGAGAAGGAACCAGCCATCTCCTCTCTCCATCCCACTTTGAGGTAGTTGAAGAGAGCACTAAGGTCCCCACTAAGCCTTCTCTTTTCCACACTAAAGAACCCCAATTAAACCTCCAGTTAGGCTGAAAGCTCTGAAATCAGCCAAGGTCCAGAAGAACAGGCATACTGCTTATGGAGACAAGAAACAGAGAACACATATGCCTTTTGGACTCCTTGCTGGAATTCTCAGTCCTTGTGCTGACTAAGAAACCCCTATCAGGCCCTTTGTATTTCAATTACCTAGAAAAAATGAAGTCTTCCCCATCGCTTGGAAACAGCTACTGCAGTCCTCATATAAACCCCTGTCGCCAGCTGCCAGGATCACAAGCATCCCATCATTAGATAGCTGCTGATTTCCTGAGACCGGTGCTTCCAAAAAGCGACCACCCCGGGACACAATCACCTGGAAAAAGAGCATCTCTGGTTAGTTGTGCATGAACAGCATGCATTGATGCTGTGTAGGCAGTACAGCAAGACCATTGTTTAAGGCATTCATATCCCTGAGGACAGAATTTTAAAGAAGAATAAATAGCTTAGACACATAAAGAGAGGAAAACACTAACACATGCTCCATCCTGCAAATGGTACTCGAGACCAAGATTTGCCCTCACACTCCAGCAACACTTTCATACACCCATCACTACTGTGCGTGTTTTAAGAAGCTGAACTTAGGTGCTTTTGCTATGGTATCGGTAATGGACAAGGAACTGGTGCTGAGGCTATACATGTGGTGTAAGCCAAGAAGATATCCCCCCCTCTTTTTCCGCAAAGAGGAAAGCCATAGGTTTACTAATATTACAACTCCTCACTCTCCCAATTCATGTTGTACACTACTGCATCGCCAACATGTCTGCTGAAACTTCACCAAAACCAGCTCCCCTTCCCCATGCAACACCACACACTGCCTTTAGGGCAGAGAATAACAATAATGATGTCAAAAAGGAAAGAAGATACTACTTCAGAATGTGTCTACAGAAATCTCTATATTTCTACAAAATGAAACATGAAGGCATTCTTTTTCCCCAATCACAACATTTAAAATAGATGATTATGCATTTTATCAATTTAAGGGCAGTTACTAATCTAGACAGTGCTTTGTTCTCCATCTTGTTACAGAATACCAATCTGCTACAGATACTTCTTAAGGGATCAAAATCTGGCTGCTGTCTGCACTCGTGCCACCTAACAGCCCTGCCCAATCTACAGGCTTTGTTTGATCATCTGGGAATGTCTTGTCCAACTTTGTTTGCTAGTCAAGATTTGACAACTTATGTTGTCCTATTTTCCTGGGACTTGAATGTTTCCTAAAAGAAGCCCAAGAATCTTCAGAAGCATCTTTTATTATCAACAGCTTACTGCCTGAAGCAACAAGAACTGCAGTACTGCTGCTGAATCACAGATGTAAGAAGTTCAGTTGAATGTTATTACCTGGGCCAGCTCTGTGACTGTATCTGCATCCACGGTGGACATATCCACATAACACTTCCCTGGGCGAATACCCTGCAACACTCCACTTGGACCCAGTACCAGCTGTGGGGAACAGAAGAACGGTAAAGCAATAGGGTGTCTGCAAAGAAACTCCAATCCTGCAGAAAAGCAGTTCAAGTGAGCCTGGCACTGCACTGGTGGACTCCTACAGGGATGTCAAAACCTAACCCCCAGGGGTTATTTTTAAAAAGTATGGTTTTTGTCGGGACATTTATTTTTACACAGCTGCACTGCCCAGCACCTTCAATGACCTACCCAGCCTACCATGGCTAGTAGGAATCAGAACTGGCAGTGACTCTATCATGTAGTCTAGCTGGTGGAGGAACAATAAGAGCTAATCCTTACATCCTTTGCTGCTTTTGGATCTGATACACAGGCAAAGGTGATGTCACAGGTGGAGACAACTTCAGCGGGGGTTCTTCCCAGCCGTGCCCCCTCCTGGATGAACAAATCACACTGCAAAAGTCACAAATCCAAATGTAAGAAAAATTAAGTCTGGAGCAAATGGGTTCTCTAGCATTTCGCTGAAACAAAGTCTGCTGCTAGAACCAAATTCAAAAGGAGTCAGGCAACTGGGTTGTCAGCTGTTGGTTTGTCCATACACACATACAAGGGCTCTTCTGCAGCTTTTCTGAAGCCCCAAGTGAAGAACTTCAAAGAAAGACATAGGAAAGAATATGCTTTGGTGAAATAAGAGACTGAAGGTTGTCAGGTTTGGAGGCGAGATGTGAAGAAAAATAACGATAAACAGACATAGAAAAAGGCACTACTGGACAGTAAACAGGAATACACACAGCTGAGACATGTTTCAGTGGCATGCTGCTTCAGAGTCTTAGTTCCTTCTTATTCTATCCCCTCATATTAGCCAGTTTTTGCAGTAAAAAAAATAAAAAATCTTTCAGTCCCTTTTACCAAAGTAACCACAGTGCTCTTCCTGCCTTTGATATTCCACAGTACCATCCAAGTACCACCACTCCCCTAAGTTACCTATTTTTCTTCTTCCACTACAAAGGACAATAATGGCTAGAATACAACTGTAATATAAACTCCATCTTTACTTTGAATATACCTATAAAACCCTTCTCATCCTGGTCTTACGACACAGTAGGTTTTCAACAGAATCTTTGTTACTGCCACATGAACAGAACAATGGATGTGTGGACAAAGCTGTGGTCTGCATCTTAAAACACCACTCCTGAGATCAACTCCCAAGCAAGTCTTTTTGTCTGGCTCCACGAGACAATGACTTGTCCATTTATATGAGCAGTATTTCCAGAGGCAATTTACATTGCATTCCCCAACACATACACAAGGTTATAATTGTTCTGGCCACTCTCTCTTCTCATACAAAATGGCAAGGGGATGGGGACTGTTCACATAGGAGTGACCATACTATAACAGACTACAGCTTCATCTAGTCAAAAGTGGCTCCCAAAAATCACCTAGGAATTAATGAAAAACAAGGTGGCAAGCATATACTTGTGTTTCCTGGGCACCCTCTCCCACATTTAGAAAAGGTTAAATTTCATCATCTGGACCTTAAGCACATGCCTACCTTCTCAGCAGTCCGGTTCCAGACAGTGACAGTGTGACCCATCTTCAGTAAGTTGGAGACAATGCCACTTCCCATTAGGCCAAGTCCCAGAAATCCTATCCTGAGAGGAAGAGATAAACATTAATGCAAGAGAAAACAATTGTTGCCAGCCTCTCATGGTCTTGGAGATGAAGAAGAAACCCTGGAGCATCACTAGCAAAGAAGTCCCAAAACCACACCAAAACCAAACACATTCAACTGCAGCCATAGCTAGAATAGGCAGATAATGAGCTTTAAAAGCAAGCTACTGCTTATTTTGCTTACCAAGCATCCCTAACAATTTCTTGAAGAATCTCTTTAGTCTGCTTCAGAAGACTACCAAAAGGTAACAGGTTTGGTTGGTCTGGGCTTTTTGTCTGGGAGGATTTGTTTTATTAAAATTATTCCTCTTTTGCTTTCTGTTGCCAGCCACTGCCTTATTGAAGACAAAGGGAACTTTCAGAGATCAACAGGTGCTTCTCTAATTAATTTTCGATTTTTAAACTAAGTCACATGCACAATGACTTGCTTATACTATTGAATGATTACAATCTTTATTTTAATAAAGCTCAGCAAGGACTGATGTGCTAAGCATCACACACAGACCTAACTAGACAGGGCTAGGTCTGTGCGTGATGCTTAAAAGTAGCCCCTGCTCCACAGCTGTGATTTCAGATAGGCACAGAAAGAAAGGAAGCAACAGGCCAGTACAGGTCACCATGAGCAATGGCACAATAGTTCCGGACACCAGCTGCCTTCCTCCTCCTACCCTCCCAAAGCTGGCAAAAGTTTTGTTCTCCCTGTTCAAGAGAAAGACAACGTGCTAAAAAGCTCCACCCCTGTAGTTACCTGCAACAGGAATTCCTTCACAGTTACTGTGGCAAGGATCCTTTTATACATCATGTAGCTTCCTACCAAACCAACAACTCTACAAGGAGATTCTGAAGCGTTCAGTTACATGTCTGATGTAACTTCACGACAAAATCTGCCTGGCAATTCCTGTTACTTCTTCAGAATTAGCCATACTACAGATGTGCTTTTGCAAGCCACCTGCACTCACCCAGCTAGCCATGCTGCCTTTGTTAGAGCAACCTCATTTAGACAAGTCAGAGCAAGTCACTTAAACAAGGTTCCCCTATTTTCAAGTCTCTAAAACAGACAAGATACTCTTTTTCTCCCAACCCACCTCTGAACCACATATTCCTGTGAGACTGTTTTACCTAACAGATTCATTGTTATTGTAGTTGCCCTGGAGTACGGTTGAGAACTGACATCCCATGAGAACGACCATAATAGCAAACAGCAAGCTGTGGCCTGAGCTCAATTTGAACAGAGCAGAAGTTACAGAGTGAAACAGGAAGCTCAAGTTAGGCTTCTCTCACTCTAGAAAGGAGAAGGGGTATGTTAGAAGAAACCAGAAAGCTCACATGCTACACAGCAAAGCTCTTGCGGTGGGAGAACACGCCTCCCTTGTACTCTTGTCTTCTACATGCTCAGGAGAGTGATTAAATAATCCCAGTCAACTGCCAGGCACTACACTTTCTGCCTCATACAGCATTCTGAAATAATGATGCTTAATGTTCTGCAGCATGCCTTACAGGAAAAGGGCAACTGCAGAAAAGCCCTGAATTGCAAACTTATCCAGGCCAGACCTTATTCTGAATTTTTCTACTGTACAGCCCCTGTTTGTTTTTAGCTGCCTTCTCCCCTTCTGCACCCCAAATCAGAGTTTCACACAAGGACAGAGGAGATCTGTAGTCAGAGGGAAACATTAGGTTTATTTATTCTCAGTGACAAGCTGGATAATGGCTGCATGTCTGAGCTGGGAAGGAGAAAAAGGGAAATGGCTGAAGTGCGTTGGAGGTCTTACTTTTTGTCTGTAGGCGTGATACTGCCATTGACTGCTGTGCTGTCTGCTGCCTGGATGGAGGTGGATCCTGTTTCCTGGGGTGGGGGGAGGGAAGAGGGGGGGGGGAAAAAATAGAGTGCACAGCTCTGGAGGAACTGTAAGTCCTCAAGACAATAAGAAAACCCACCAAAACCAAGACTGGCCTTACCTCTTCACAAACCTTCAGCTTCTTTGTAATGGCTTGATAGCAGACAACTGGCTGCATGGAGAAGACAAAGCATTCAGGGAAAGGACAGTGCTGATTTGCTCTGCTTAGCAAATAGACATATCCTTGTTAGACAAAAACAGGCAGCTCACCTACCCACCACAATATGCAAAGGAGGAAAGCTCTTAGGCTTTCTTCAAAGGGAGAAAATAACGAAAAAAAAACCCTACTGAAACACACTAAGCTCCTCCCTTCCCACCCTGTCCCAGCAGGTGCCGCGAACTTCCGTCTGTAGTTCGCATGACTGGCTCCTCTAGAGGCAAGGACCCAGGGCAAACCTACTCTCACATTGGGCCAAATTAAACAGAAATCTTGAAAGCCTGCCATAGAGTTCTTTGCCTCCTACCTATGCCCAGTAAGTCCATACAGCTGTGGAAGCAAAACCTTCTTGTTAATGTGAGAAGGCAAGTGGCTGTCAGCAAATGTTAAGGTGAAGGCTGCTCCTTCCCATGCTGCTTATGGTAAGGCTTGTTTAGATTACAACTGTTAGCTGCTCTTAATCCTTCTGGCTCTGCCCAGATCCTCAGCTAAACATAAAACCTTTTTCATTTGATTTGATCTTTTCCTCCTGACATTCGATGCTGAAGGTAAAATCCTGCAAGGCTTCTGACTCTCAGGAGATAAGCTGGCTACATTTTACATGAAGCTTTTCTGGTCCTGGAAATCCTGCCATATTCAGTTAGTTGACAAGTTCATCCAGAGGAAGGAACTGGTAGGACAACAGAAGACAACCTAACAACAGAGATTCTAAACAGAAAACCATCTTTTCCTACCCCTCAACATTCAATCTACAGAATTTACAACAGAGCTGTCAAATCCTGGTGTGAGATTATCTTTAATTACTTAAACTATTCACTGAACTCAATGCCAAATCATTCTAAACCTTAAGGCTAGGAAGTAATTAAACACATGAGAATCCAATTGCCCCTAGCCCCTGAAGAAGAGTATCACATACTCTCTATGTGTGATACTCTTGTGATGAACTCTTTACACATACTGCTTGTACTTAATCCCAGCACAGGGCAGGATGCCAAACTAGACAGACCAGGAGAATAATCCTGTCTGCCAAATCCTCACCTTCTCTGTCTGACTCAGCAGGAAGTGATGGAAGTGTGGATCGCTGTCCTTCACAGGCTACAGAGAGAGAAAGCACATGCTAAGAAACATTCCCAGAGAGTCACTGAGCAACCACAGCACAATTCCCTTGTTCTCCCAAACTGCACAAGAATGACAGATTAAGGTGGAAAATATTAAACATATCAGCTGTATCAAGCAGCCTGTTTCAATTAAGCAGTTTACATTGTGTTTCATTCTCAAAACCAAAGCCATTCAAATCAAATTCCTCTAGCTTTGGAAAACCAGAGAAGATTATGAGCAAGATTAACATGGGAGGAAGAGATCTCATATCCCACTTCTTCCTCTTCACAAGGGAATGAAAACATTATTTTCCAGCTTCCAGGGAACTCCTTAAAACAGCATTCTGGGAATTGGCTGTGGATTACACCTAGCACTGTCACATGCTAGGCAATCCGTATTAACAGGAACAAGGGCTGTAAACCCAAGTATCTCACCTCCCCAGTGAGCATCATAAGCACTACCCTTCAGTCATACTGCTCTTACTCTGCTTTACTGAACACTTATTTATGCATAAAAACTGAAAGGTTTCCAAAAGCTGCCTATGAGGGAAATCAAATGAAACTATTCTGTATGATAATATTCAGACAGGGAGAGCCTATCCACATCACCTCCTTCAGTTCCATGAAGCCAGTCCCAGAAATATCTTTGAAACAAGAAGTGCAAAACTGAATGCAGCACGTTAAGTGTGATTCGGTGAACGGTTTCACAAAGTAGTATGCTGGGAAATGAGATTTCAGTCTTAATTGCCCAGGATATCGTCTAGCTTTGTTACACTTCAGAATGACAAAACTAGAGCATTTTTGTTCCTACAAGAGGAAAAGATCTCGCTGGTTTTCAGCCCAGACATTAGGTTCTAGATTTGCTTAAACAAACTCAGTTCCTAAATCACATATATTGTAAAGTTTCTTACCTCACTGACACTTGGTGGCCATTTAAATCCAGCCACTGTTCCAGTCATCACTCTCTTCACTGTACTTGACTCTGGAATTGTGAGGTCCTGAGGAGACAGCAAGAGAAGCAGAAAGAGCTTACAACCTGGCTCAGTGGCTGGCCACAGCAAGTTGATTATATGAGCACACAGTTTTGAAAAGCACTACAAATGCCTTCCATGTCACATGATATTCCATGAAGTGTTCATACTTAAACACACACTATATTAGTAAACACAAGTGAGGTGAAGAAAACATGAACTGCCAATGAAGCAAATCAATCATAGTTATCACTTCTGGAGAATCCATTATTCATATGTAAGAGGAATCATCACAATTGTGTAATCATGCAATGAGCAGATAAACAAACGATCAGACCTGATCCAGCATTTTCCTCTGGTGGATGCAGACCTCTGCACAGAGGTCTAACTCTTCCAACCTTCCCATCTTAAAAACAAGTAGCCTACATTTTAAGCCTGTGGCTGACAATCACATCTGCTCAAGTCTCCAACCTTGAAGTGTCTAGGGAGAGCCTTGCACACTAAAATTCTCTCCTTAGAGATCATGCTGCTGTTTCAACTGGTAAAGCATGGATGAAACCTGCTCTGATACCTACAAAGTCATGCTGGTCCTCTGAAAACATGCATGTAAGCTTAAAAGCAAGAGTATTTGAATGACCACGTATGCCTACAAAGCATTCATATATAGAACACCCCTCAGCAACAACTGAGTTCTTGACTTTTGTGCATTCTTATTGTTTGGAAAACCACAATTTGGACTGTGATGGTGCAAAACCCCCCAAATCCCAACACTGCAGCAATGCAAGACAGTGCCATTAGTGTTTTCTACCCCAGAGCTAAGGATTTGGGAAAATTAACGAGAACCAAGCAAGACAACAAGAAGATTCTAAAATTATTTCACAGGCTGCAAAATAGTATTACAGCAGTACTATTATATTTTGACAGCATTTTCTTTAACTGTCAGTACATTACTTTCCAGAAGCTACTTTCCTACGTTAGCCTGCTTACTTTCATGATTTTGGGCTAGACTTATCACATACCTGGCCACCTCTTTGTGATACGCTGTTTAAAACCAGTCCCCTTGCAATTTGCCAGTAAAATAATTTTTACTACCCCAAGTCACTCAAAGCACTCTGATGCTCTGAGGTAGCCAATACTGTAAAACCTAAGCATGCAATGTGTCAGCATGATCAGAATTCTCCCAGTGATTAGTTTTGATTAATCTTGGAATGAAGCTAGCTCAAAGACACAAAAGTGTATGGCAAGCAGCAAAAAAGGCCGTGTGGCCTTGTAATAGAAATAGTGGAGATACAACAGGCTCATAGCAAGACACTGTGAGAGGTGAAAGCATGTAGCATGAGAAGTATTTTCCTGCATCAGTCAAGCCACAAGTTCTAAAATTATTAGTAAAAATTCACAAATACGCATCTGTTCCTCCCCTCCTCCAGCTCCTCCCCAAAAGGAGAAACTGATGGGCTTTGTTATACAGCCTCATTTAACAGAAGACAGCTCTAAAAAAAAAAATCCAGCATTTCCTTCACAGCTACTACCTGAGATTATCAGCTCCATTTTAATACATCAAGAAAGAGTCTGCTGTTCAACCAGTGAATGCAAATCCATTCACCATTTTGGAGATCAAAGACTACCATCCTGACTTGTATCCAGAAATACACTGAAAGTAAAGATTGTGAAGCATGGCATAACATGATCCCTTTGGAGCACAGGTGAGTGAGCAGGTTGCCATACAGTTTATCAGCTGAGGTCTTCCAATGGTCTTCTGGTGTAGTCTCAAGACAGAGCATGCGCACTGTAATGTTCCACTGAAGAAATAATTATCCATTTGGAAAAGGAAGATCTGGACCACAACAGTGAGTTCCATAACAAATAAAGAGGCTGGAACTCTAGATGATGGTAGACAAAGTATCAGTGGCTATTGTTGCTGCCACAACATCCAGAAATAACAGGGAACTAATGGGCATAAAATAATAATGCTCCAAGTTCAGATCTTTGTCATGAGGATGGAAATACATCCTATAGCATAGAAGCTGGAATGAATACAACTAATTCTTCTGGTGGATTCCCCAGGCTACAAGAGTTTCTTCTTTAAGCCCTACCTAGCACTTAAGAACACACCACCCCCTCTAAGTACTGAGGGTGAAGTGGTAAGACTACTAATCATTTAATCATACCAAGTAGATGAGATGGGAGAAGTCTGGAATCATATGAAGACCCATGTCTTAACTTAATCTTCCAACACAAACTGAACTTGAGGGATGGGCAAGACGAAAGGTGGAGTCACAGGATACAGCTCTCAAAGCCCTCTCAAGGTGTGAAAAGAGCCACTCAAAATAACTAACTGGTGAAAATTACGGGAAGAATCAACAACATGCTTGCTAAAGGTATCAGGGGGCCAAATGTTCTAGAAGTAGTAACACAGAACAGCTTAAAAAACTTGAGACTGAACTGACTCTTCCTGCTGGCCTGTTAATCAAGGTGCCAGTCAACCCTTGAGTCCATCTGTAAAGTCCACAGGGCACTGGTGGACATGCATAACAAACCTTCTCATCCTTGGGTGGACGCCCCCGCTTTCGGGGACTCTGATCCTGGGTTCTTTTCAAAGGTGATTTTGATCCTCTCTCTGATGAGACAGAAGAGACCCTCTTTTTTCCTTCCCCTGTGCCCTTCTTCAACTTCCCTTCAGGGAAACTGGCTTTGCGTTTCTCTTCACCAGCAGATTGCTTGCCTCTTTCTTCACTGGAATTATGCCGATTCTTCTCTTCATTGGAGTTATGGGAAGATGCCTGAGAGATTACAGAACAGAAGATGGTAAGAAAAGAGGAGCTGGAATGATTTTCATGCAGAACCAAGGATGTGAAAGACCCTGTGCTGATTACTAACAAGCAAAACAACAGCATAGTAACTTTAAAACTAGATATTTGTTAGCCCTTTGAAGTTGGTGAATGAAGTTCCTGATCAGCTCTCCTGCAAAAACACATCAGTTTAGGTAAGGAGTAACGGAACAGGCCACTTAAAGACTTGCTGGTATCGTGTTCAGACAGATGCACTTCCAGTATACAGAAGACAAGATTAGCAGATATCAACTTCTAGCCCAAGACCTAAGACTAATTTATTAAATCATCATAAGCAGATCAATTAACGTCTTCGGTTTCTCCATCAGTTTAACACCAGCTTTTCCCCATCAAACAAGACTGAACGGGGAAGAAAAGAGGATACAAGAAAAAAAGAAAAAACTTCAGAAAGAACCCCAAAGGTGTGAAAATGAAGCCACCCTCAACCTGCCAGATGTGACAAACTCCTTTCACACAGAAATGGACCTGATCATCATTCATGCCAGACTTGTTTTGTTTCTCACAGAGTGAAAAAGAAACCACTTACCTGGTCCCTGCCTTTGGTTTTTCTAAGAAACTCCTCTACAGCATCCACCGCTTGCTGGAAGCGCTTACCCTTGTTAATCTTAATCATTTCCTCTTTGTGAGGGTGATAAGGCTTTAGCTGCTCCACTTTGATCCAAGCACTAGAAACAAGAAAATAAGTTAGTTATATTCTCCAAACAGCAACTTTTTCAACCATCCCACTTCCAAAACCGCACAGATACACCTTTTTTCTCCAGAGCTACTGAAGATAGCAGCCCAAATTCACTTGCTTTCTACAGCCTGAAAAGCTGTGATTTCTGCATTCACCAAGAATTTTCTTCTGGCACTTCGTTTCTCTCTCAAGTTTTATATCCTCTTATGCTCGCAGTGCTCCAATCTAAGTGCTATTCATATATGCTGTCAGCAAGACAGCTTTTGGATGTGATCACAGGTATTTGTTTAGAACAGAGGCAGCCTAGTGACTGCTCTTGTATCACAAGGGGGAATACCCATAATCACATGCTTCCACAAAAGACAGTCAATAATATGAATCTGCTCGAGAGGTTGTTGAAAGCAGGGGTCACAAAATAATTCTCGGCCATCCACCCCTGTTCAAACATACTTGGCACACATGAGGAAAAAAAAGCAAAATTACATATCTCAACAGACCCAATCACAAGCACAATGAGCAAAAATACTACAGGTTATTGCTGAAGAAGTTTCTGATGTACCTTGATATTCCTCACGAAACCACACTGATTCACTACTGATATTTTAACTGGTACAGTAGCACAGCAGCACAGCATTAACCTGGCTGCAGTCCTATGAGGAAACTCAAGTAACTTCCCACTGCTGCTAAATAGGACTTCTTAACATTTACCATGTTGTCATTTTTGAGGTAAAAGAACCACTCTTCACTACTGATATTTTAAGATTAACTGGTACAGTAGCACAGGATTAACCTGGCTGCAGTCCTATGAGGAAACTCAAGTAACTTCCCACTGCTGCTAAATAGGACTTCTTAACATTTACCAAATGTTTAAGTGGTCAAATATAGGGTGACAACTCTGCCTTCCTTGAGGTTGACAAGTTCTTCTATCACTCCTTCACTGCCACTTAGGGGAATGCCTTTGCTTTCAAAATCCTTTATGGCTCTCAGAGAACAAACTACCTTCCTCTCTTCCCATATTCAAGCCCAGGCTTATCAGCTACACTGTTACAAAGCTACTTCCATCCAACTGAAAACTGACCAGAGTAAGTTTTAGAAAAGCTTTTCCTGACCTTAGGATGGCCAACAGTGCTTCCGAGCACACAGTAAAACCCAATCAAACTTATTTTCTCTGGTCCCAAATCATCTCTGTTACAAACATCAACTAGCCATGGTTATAGGTTTTAAGTATTTTCCAGTGCAGTTTAGCTCTTGCAAGCAGTTGAAATGGTTTAAGAGCTACCTTTTCAGACACAGTAAACATTATGTCACACAGCTATGCTGAACATAAAGATGAAAATAATAGCAATTTTATTATTGTTGTTATGCCTTTCTGGATCTTGCTTGTCCTCTCTTCATGAATATAACCGAGTAAACTCTTTAAAACCATGGAAATCCTCTTTGCCTGCATTAGCCACTGTAGTAAGCAATCGATCTGCTTGAAGCAGACTGCAGCTTTTTGGGAATTGATTGCAAAACATGCTGGCATCCTTCCCACAATACCACTGCAGACTACACCAGGATGCCCATAGTCTTGGAGCAGATTCCAGTACTGTTTTGCATGCAAAACTCAATCTTTGCTTAGTTTACATCTTCTTCTTAATACTGACTTAATATAATATAAAAAGTCAAATTGCTACTTTCAGACTAAAGTCTGCCATCTGGCAACTGTTCAAAGAATCCCATCTAGCTGCCCATTAGTGAACTGTATCTTTAAATTCTCTTCTACTGTAAAGCTCTTCTGAGTGGCAGCCAGCGATAAAGCATCCCTAGGTACTAGACAACATCAGCCCACAAAACCCTTCCGTTATGTATATGAAGGAGCCAAAATTTTGGACTACGCTATAATAAAGTGTGATAAACCTTGTTGCCAAATTAGAATTTCTAAATAAAAATTGCTTTTCTTCTATCAAGGCATTCTCTTAGGTTTCTGTACATCCTAGCCCTCCTCACCAGACACGTCCATTAGCTTCCTTTCTTATTTCTTTTCCTTTGCTATGGAGAACATCTAAAGCACAAGGCTTTCTGGATCATAGCTTCAAAGATGCATCCTGGCACTTATGATTCTCTGTGACAAAGAGCTAGTGATCTCAGAGGCAAACTGATCAGTGAAAGACAGTCTTAAATGCTGCCTCAATGTTAAAAATAAAATAAAATTAAAAAAAAAAGTAATAAAAGTCTTTTCCTTTCCACTTCGTTTTTTTGTGTGTGTCATTTAAGTGGATAACCTTCTATATGGTACAAACATATCTCTGCTCGGAACACTTGAAAACAAAAGAACTTTCCACCAAAACAATCATTCATGTTCAGACACAACAGATCTCTCTGTTAAGCAATAACCTCAATGCCAACAAAGTCAAATATTTAGGTAAGAGGCCTCTAGCACACAACATATAAAAGAAACTACTATTTGGATCATTACCCTCAAAGAGTTGTAGTCAACAGCTCCATGTCCAAGTAGAGACCAGTGATGAGTGGTGCCCCTCAGAGGTCAATACTGGGACCAATGCTGTTAACATCTTTGTCAGCAGTATGGACAGTGGGCTTGAGAATCCTCAGCAAGTTTGCTGATGACATGGAGCTGTGCGGTGCGGTCGACGTACTGGACAGAAGGGATGCCATCCAGAGGGACCTGGACAAGCTGGAGAGGTGGGCCAATGCCTGCCTCATGAAGTTCAACAAGGCCAAGTGCAAGGTGCTGCACCTGGGTCAGGGCAATCCCAAGCACAAATACAGGCTAGGCAGAGACTGGATGGAGCAGCCCTGAGGAGTAGGAGTTGGGGCTGTTGGGTGACGGGAAGCTCTCCTTGACCTGCTGCTCACGCTCTGGGGATGCAGCCCAGCACACGTGGGGGTTCTGGGTTCAAGTGCACACCCCCAGAGTGTAAGCAGCAGGTCAAGGAAAGGGATTCTACCCCACTGCTGTGCTCTGGGGAGACCCCCCTGCAGTCCTGTGTCGAGCTCTGAGGCAACAACTCAAGAGGGATGTGGAACTGTTGGAGTGAGTCCAGAGGAGGACACAGAGATGATGCAAGGGCTGGTGCACCTCTGCTCTGGAGACAGGCTGAGAGATCTGGGCCTGTTCAATCTGCAGAAGAGGAGGCTCCAGGGAGACCTTAGAGCAGCTCCAGTTCCTAAGGGGCTACAAAAAACCTGGAGAAGGGCTTTGGATAAGGGCCTGCAGGGACAGGACAAGGGGGAATGTCTTTAACCTGACAGGGGGGAGATTGAGATGAGTTCTTAGGCAGAAGTTCTTCCCTGTGAGGGTGCTGAGGCGCTGGCACAGGGTGCCCAGGGAAGCTGTGGCTGCCTCATCCCTGGCAGCGTTCAAGGCCAGGTTGGATAGGGCTTGGAGCAACCTTGTCTAGTAGAAGGTTCCCCTGCCTGTGGCAGGGGGTTGGAACTTGATGAGCTTCGAAGTCCCTTCCAATACAAACCTGTATGATAACCCAGCAACGAATTAATGTCCTAGAAAAGCATTAGTGACATTACTGAAGATGTCATATTTAAGATGAAATTGTATTCATACTGCTACAGAGAGTCATCTGACATCTGTTAAAATATGGGCTAAACAAAAAGTGAAAAGATGTAAAAAAGGTACGTGTTAGTACTGGGTTTCTTTTAGTTTCTCCATACCCTTCCTCACCCTCTCAAAATATTCTTATAAAACCACTACTCATGTAAAATCTATGTTACATTTATGAACAATACTCAAAAATTCCAATGCTTTTAAAGCAAAGGTGCTAACACATACTATGAATGTGACCTGGAGCTGCATGGAAAACCGTAGCAGTGGAAAGATGCAATCAGAGCTGCCAGACTCTAATCTATGATACGAGCTTAGCACAGTAAAGTAGACCTTAACCACTCAGCATTCGAGCCACTCTGTTCCAGTCTAAAGATATTACTTCCTCATGATAAATTGGAGAAATGGAAGTCGAGGACTGTACACAAATTTTTTGCAAGCTGTATGTTTAGGGATGGAAAACAGTGGCACAGTACCTTGAAATGTCTGGTACTTACTACAGTCTGGGAAAAAATTCATCATGTTCTACAATGCACCAGTATAGATGTCCACATTAAATGCTAACACAACCAACTTCAAATGTCAAGGGAAAACTCCTTGGCTATTTACAAACACAACAGAGAAATCAGAATGGGTTTCCTGCTGTTAAAAGGGAATGCCTCAATTTCCATTAGTAAAACAACTCAAATGGCTCAAAGTACAGGATTTGATATGCAAATGTCTTCATGGGGGAAAAAAAACAAACAAAAAAAAAAACAAAACAAAAAATGACCACAATAAATCAGAATGATTGCCCATGCAGCTAAAGGGAGGGCATACTGAGCAAAAGAAAACAAGGCAGCAGGGCAATACTGAAAGAAATTCTAAGTACTAGGTTTTTCATATTTGTGCAGTAAGAAAGTGCTGCAGAGTACTTACACATCCAAAGATACAAGTAAGAGGTGGAAAAGTTTTACTGTAGTCATTTTCAGCTACAGCACTCTGCCTGCAGAGATGCCTAACAACATGCCAGCTGGCTGTGTTATACAGCAGTATGGCTATACAGAGCTCTGCATAGAATAATTTGCTTAGCTGAGAAAAACAGTGCTATAAGCTAACTCCCTCTTGGCAGCTTGGCCTATACCCTCAGACCACATGTAATACCTGGCAGATTTTGTTTTCTGGTGTCAGGACCTGAATGAACATTTCAGAGACTATATCCAGAAATCTCTCATGCTAATATAACATCTTCAGTAATGTAATGTCACTAATGCTTTTCTAGGACATTAATTCACTGCTGAGTTATCACAGAATCTCAGACTGGTTTGTGTTGGAAGGGACTTCAAAGCTCATTCAGTTCCAACCCCCTGCCACAGGCAGGGGAACCTTCTACTAGACAAGGTTGCTCCAAACCCCATCCAACCTGGCCTTGAACGCTGCCAGGAATGGGGCAGCCACAGCTCCCCTGGGCACTCTATGCCAGTGCCTCACCACCCTCACAGGGAAGAACTTCTGCCTAAGAACTCATCTCAATCTCCCCTCTGTCAGGTTAAAGACATTCCCCCTTGTCCTGTCCCTGCAGGCCCTTATCCAAAGCCCTTCTCCAGGTTTTTTGTAGCTCCTTTAGGCACTGGAGCTGCTCTAAGGTCTCCCTGGAGCCTCCTCTTCTCCAGGCTGAACCAACCCAGCTCTCTCAGCCTGTCTCCAGAGCAGAGGTGCTCCAGCCCTCGTATCATCTCCGTGTCCTCTTCTGGACTCGCTCCAACAGCTCCACATCATTCTTGTGTTGTTGCCCCAGAGCTGGAAGAAGGGGGAAGAATCCCCTTTGTTGACCTGCTGCTCACACTTTGGGGCTGCAGCCGAGCACATGAGGGGATTTCAGGGCACAGATGCACATGGACAGGTCATGGGGAGCTTTTCATCAACCAAGACCCTCAACTCCTTCTTCTCAGGGCTGCAATAGACTGCGGATTATTATACTTCTCTTGGATTGCAAGCTTTCAACTTTTAAATTAATACATCAAATCAGGAAGAGCCCCTTGACTCAGCCACATTTAGTAAGACTAGTTTTGTTCTGATGCTTCATGAAAGTGCAATGAGTAAAAATGGACTACTCAAGCTTTCTATTGAGACTGATATATATAATTTGCAAGACCTATTACAAGGTTATTGCAAGGCTATTACAGACTACCTAAAGGGGGAAGAGGGAGAGACACAAGCTAAATGTTTGCACACATCTCTGATAACTATAGGACTCTTGCTACTATTTCTACGAAACACAGTGAAATGATACCTTCAAATTATTTTTTTTTCTAATTTTTAACAGTGTGATATAATGAATTCCCAAGCAGGCTATGAAATGTAAGAATATTTTGAACTGGATGAAGCACACTAAGGCTTGCAAGCTGCAGGCCTGCCAGTCTATTGGTACTAGACACTAAAAGCAAAAAGGCACATATATAGGAAAGTATAAGTTCTTACACTGCAATACTTGACTACTGGAATGACCTACAAAGACTTTCTAGGACAAGACTGTAGCTTGAGAAATTAAAGGGGACTTTAAAAATTATCTTAAAAGCACAGTTAGAAACACAGGTAAGAGTTCAAAGTTCCACTTCTATTTAGAAAGACTAAATTAAAATAATTTTGTTTATACTCCCATATTTCGATGTTATTACATCCTTGCCAGGTCTATGGGCAGGAAACATCAGGTCTTCACACTTTTAGATGAAGAACCCTTTTAACGTGACTTGCTCTGAGAAGAGGCAGCCAGAAAAATAACTCCTAGGCAGAATGGAAAAATATCCTTATCAATGTGGAGAACAAGTAAATAAGAGGCACTACATGAATATGTGCATCACATCAGAAGCAACTGACTCCACCTGTACAATTAACATATGGAACACAGAGCTCAGTAGAAGCTTTATCAAAAAGCCAGGTCTTAGGCCACAGTCTGAATGTACTCACGCTCCCAATTTACCGTCTTTAGCCAAAACTACTCACAGCCTCCCAGTTAACATATTTCCTTAGTCACTGCAGCACTGCACTGGGAAAAACACATTTTCTCCGGTTATAAATAATCAAAACCTATCTATACACTACACCAAAGCCATTTTCAAACTCATCACTATGTTTATGTTTACCCCTCCATTCCACTCAGATGCATGCACACTAGTTCTCACTTCTAAACAGCTTTCTCCTTAATCTTTGGTATGGCAAAACTGGAGCCATCTAAGTCAGGAGGAAACAGCTTTTAAGTAGCCTGAAACTGAGGCATTACTGATCACCTCAGTCACCTGGGAAACCTCAGAAGAAAATAAGACTATCAAGTGTGAGATTGCCTACCCATCAACAAACTGGCTGGCAACCAGCCTCAGAAGTTTGTGAGAGGAATTCTACTCAGCAGCTAGCATCACCTTCACCCTATACACACTGGACAACAGGCAAATAGCTTATACCTGTATCCTTACCTGTTGAACCTTGACAAAGTAGAGCAAGAATAGAAGTATAAAAATGGATCAGTGATAGAAGAACGTCACCTTACAAACCTGAAAGTGTCAGAAAGAGTGAAGTGCTAGAAAACAGAAGCAATATACACTAGAGTATTAGTACGAGTAAGTGTACTCATCACAACATGGTGTACTCATCACAACAATGGACTACAGTCAGTGACAGAACTTTGCATAATCCTGCTTGTCACACTCTTCAGTATGTAGAGTAGTGCTGTTTCGTCAGTTACGTCTTTCCACTTACTGTTTACATGCACTTAGAAAAAAGTATTTGCAGAACATATCAGTTTACTCCACAAAATAATTAAAGGGATTTTTCTCTTCAAGCTCACATTTCAAGTAAAATCATTTACATTTTTCCTGATTTGGTTGATAATGCTCAAAGATCAGGATTTTCTCAAGCAGCACACTGGTTAGATCTGTGCTGTCCTAACTGTGGTGTTCTAGCCAGCACACCCGTTTAAACTTCCAAGTCAGGACAGAACAGGCACACAAGCTTCTCTATTAAAATTATTTTGAAAGCATAACAAAGGGGACAGCATTAATTTCTATTTAATTTTCCAGCAGGGTATGCCAGTCAAAGTGAGCACATTTCTAAATTATTAACAGGAAATGATTACATTTCACAAGCTGGAGATGGCAGGAGGAGACATGACAACCACCACACTACCTTACCGTGAAAGATAACTGGATTTTCCCTTGCCAGAGCTCTAGAATTGTGTAATAAATCCCGATTATTTTGCAGCTCGGAATTCTTTATTTGCATTCCTGTTGCTCATCTCAGCTACAGTACCACACATGACCACTTTTTTCCAGATTTGTCTTATAGAATCATAGAATAGTTAGGGTTGGAAAGGACCTTAAGACCACCTAGTTCCAACTACCCTGCCATGGGCAAGGACACCTCCCACTAAACCATCTCACCCAAGGCTTGATCCAACCTGGCCTTGAACACCTCCAGAGATGGAGCACTCACAACCTCCCTGGGCAACCCATTTCAGTGTCTCACCACCCTTACAGTAAAAAACTTCCACCTTATATCCAATCTAAACTTCCCCTGTTTAAGTTTTAACCCGTTACCCTTGTCCTGTCACTACAGTCTCTAATGAACAGTCCATCCCCAGCATCCCTATAGCCCCCCTTCAGATACTGGAAGGCTGCTATGAGGTCCCCAAGCGGCCTTCTCTTCTCCAGGCTTGAACAGCACCAACTTTCTCAGCCTGTCTTCATACGGGAGGTGCTCCAGTCCCCTGATCATCCTCGTGGCCCTCCTCTGGGCATGTTCCAACAGTTCCATGCCCTTTTTATGTTGAGGACACCAGAACTGCACACAATACTCCAAGTGAGGTCTCATGAGAGCAGAGGAGAGGGGCAGGATCACCTCCTTCGACCTGCTGGTCACGCTCCTTTTGAGGCAGCCCAGGATATGGTTGGCTTTCTGGGGTGTAAGTGTACACTGCCGGCTCATGTTCATTTTCTCATCAACCAACACCCCCAAGTCCTTCTCTGGAGGGCTTCTCTGAATCTCTTCTCTGCCCAATCTGTAGCTGTGCCTGGGACTGCTCAGACTCAGTTGTAGGACCTTGCACTTGTCACAGTTAAGCTTCATAAGGTTGGCATCTGCTCACCTCACAAGCATGTCAAGGTCTCTCTGGGATGTCTTAACACAGAACATCTCTGTAATTGATTCAATAATGTGAAATACAAGAATCAAGAACAATCAGGATAAAAGTAGTTAATCTCCTCAACTTCAGAACTTGATTTGCTCAAATAACCATGCCCAACAACGTCACCACCAAAAACCACTCTCTCCCCTCTTATCAACTGCACCTGTCCTAGACTACTAGAGATCCAACTAAAGTTCATACGATTATGCAGCATTTACTCTACTCCAAGTTTAGACCTCAGTTCTTAGTGGAAATTTATTTTTAAATACTGAGCAAAAAGAATGCATTATTTTCAATAATTTCCTTAATAAACATCCATTAAATGGTTTCAGTTGTTAACTAAAAAAGTTAAGGGTTTTCTAGTCTTCCACATGTAATTGCAATTTTCTCCCTTACTGCATAACTCAACACAAAATAACAGAAAATAAAGGGGGGGAGAAAAATAGCAAAATAATTTTCAGTTTGATTAAATCCCAAAGTTCTCGGTGGGGTTGGGCAGCTTTGAAGGGTTTTTTGTTTGCTTGTTTTCCAGCTTGTAACTATCTAAGTGTAGACAGCTATGATTTTGTAGATATGCTTGGAATCAATAAATTCTGTCTTGAAAAAGACAGCCTACAATAGTTTTTGCTTTCCTCTACTGTAAAGTCTTCTCAAAGCACAGCAAGAATCTTTTCAGTCACCAGGTATGACAGTATATTCTTTTACAAACATCAAATACAGTGCTGGTTTATTCCTCTAGCAGAAAAACAAATGCACTCATTAGCTGTACCTTTATCATACACACAGGCTAAAATCTAACCTCGTCATGTCACACCTACTGCCCTAAAAATGGCAAGCCACCTAGAGCTTTTCTTCACAGCAGCAACTGAAATCATAACATGATTTAGTTATGTCTTTCCTGTCTTCATACCCCCACATGAGCAGTTATAGCATACAATGATAGTTTATTTTTTTTAAAGTGCAGATAAAAGACAATCCTTTGCAAAGCTCCACTGCACTGTGTTAGTAAACATTTCTTCTGTGAAAGATCCTTATTATATGGCACAGTATTTTGCCCAGGTGAAATCAAGCAGGTACATACTGATCTTCCGTTCCAAAAAACTTCACAAAGAAGCACTTTTTCCCACGAGGTTTCTTCAGATCTTTAGGTGGATTAACAATCTGAAGGTGATGAGAAGTGAAAGTTAAAAAGCATGTTTGAAATGAAAATTTACTCTATGATTTTACATCATGTGTTACAGCTACTGTAGGTTTGTTTGCTTTTTCTACCTGATTAGGAAGAGAATCCTGAATCTGTAAAGTCTTTAAAGTAAATATGTAAGCGATGTATTTCCTTAGACATGGGTATGCTGCAGCAGAGTGAAAAAGTACCCAAACTCCATGGATGTATCACTACACTATTAGTGAGGTTTTCTTCTCCTTATCTCCAATAGATAAGTTATCAATCTTTTTAAAATTGGCATTAATAATAACTTCTAACATTTCCATCTAAACCTTTGTCTTCACACCCACAACAGATTGCTAATAAAGTTTAAAATATTAGGAAAAAGCTGTCATTCAGTTACACAGCTGACACCAGAAAAGCTCTAGAGCATGGAGTCCACTTGATCCAATAACAAAACGTTAATGGTTGTCATCAAACAACACTTTACCTTGCTACATGCTGTTCTCTCAGCGTGCTTAATCCTTATACATACACCAAAAATACAAAGTTATTTCAGAGAAGTAGAAATAATAAAAACAGCACATACAATTTTTTTAATCTTTTTGGCCTTTCATCAGGAAAAAAAACCCTAACCAACCAAATCAGAAGAGAAAGTTAAACTACTTCCTAACCCAGGATTACTCAAAAAACATGGCTCTAAAAAATATCTTGAGAAGACAGACTATTTCTATTACTTAACACAGTGCATTTAACTTACTATGGGAGGAAAGAAACTTATCTTGCAGAAACCAGTAAGAATTAAACAAATAAATCTGGGAAACACGATCAGTTTCAGAGCTGAAAGAACTGCTCTCTGTTACTTTTGATTACATCTGAACTAACAGATGTCAGTGACATGCTGAACCATATCAAATAAAGCCCTAAACTGGTTCACAGTTAATTTGTGGGATATGTATTAAAAACAAACAAACAAACAAAACCAAACCCAAACCAAAACAAAATAAAGCAAAAAAAAAACCAAACAAGATCCAGTATTAATCTTCAACTGAAATGCTTTCAGGCAGAACTCTCTCAGTCTAGAAGGAAAAAGCAAAACTAGCCAACCAAAAAACACCACAAAAACCTAAGAAAGTAATACAATAATGATGGGGAAAACAAACAAACAACAAAAAAAAACAACAAACCAAAAAAACAAAACTAAACCCTACACACACACACACACACACACACACACACACACACACACACATAAAACCCAATAAAAACCAAACAGCCACCAAACCTCACCTTTCCTGGCCATGGAGGATACCGGCCCAGCTTCCCCCTAGAGAAAAAAAAAAGTATTAGGCACTAGAAAAAGAGGAAAAGAAAAACCAACCAACCAACAAACAAACAGACCAGCTATCCCATGTTTATGTTTTTGGATTATGCTACATTTTTTGTATTAAGAGAGTTACAACTTACATTCTAAATCTATCGTGACAGACAGGACACACAGCTGACATACTAGCATTACACTGTTAGATACCTGCACCTAAACTAAGCCTCTCACCACGATCTCACTAGTCTATCAGAATTTACATGAATAGATCAGCAGCAGCACCGCTACTGCCTGGAAAACACAGTGTTACAGTGCTTATTACTCCCATAATACTGGATATTCCCTCACAAGGAACCGAAAAATATACTGATGCAGGCAATCAAACCAAAGTTCAGGTTGGTAACTTACAGTCATTCAGACATAACAGTCCAGTGAGCAGAGCAGCCACTGATTTCCAGCTCAGAGAACTGAGATTCTTAGAAGCTCTCACAGGAAAGAATTACTGTAAGGATTCCCTGAACAGTTCCATACCACTTTCTTCAGGTGCTCACCACCACAGCAAGACATGCTAAAGATGTAATAGCGCCATTTAAAAAGGCAGAAAAGTTACTTCCTACGCTTGCAAATGATTCTATTATGAAAACTACACAAAAGTACTTATTCACAGACGAGACATTAGTCTTAGCCCTCAGCATGGTGGCAATGCTTTCACAAAACCTTATCAGTCATTGTCTTGCAAGAGACTGGTAAAGAACCTATGGAGCCCACCACTCCCAAACTCTCAGCAAGCGGTTGTGAGATGGCAATGCTGCACAGACTATTCCACAGCCATGTTCAGGCAGGAACACTGCCAAGAGCTGGAACAGTGACCGTGTCTCATATTTGGTACTTCCATTCTTGTACTGAACAAGACATTCATCAAAGCCTTTCCTATGCTACTGTCTTTGTACAGAGTTCTTCTGTGACGGCTCTAGGGGTAGTACTTGTCTAGGTTGTCATGTACAAAACTAAAGCAGGATAATCTGCATTCCAACACTGTAAGCAGTGCACTCCCCAAATCTGCCTTCAAAAAAAAAAAGATAAATTATTTGCTAAAAGGAACCAATCTGTACTTACTTTGCTATATAAATTAGACAACTTCACAGCACTGTCAATTTTTCGGATGAGAAACTGCAGTTGTCACAGCATGGAGCACGCGCTTCTTTTTATCTGGGATATAAATATAAATGCATGCACTTGCGTGTTGAGAATTAGCTATTTCTTGCAAACCCTAGCAGCACACCCTGGCCTATCAAGTACAGTAGGGCCAATGCTCTTAAAGAATCGTGCTTGGAGGACTTGATGGATTTCCCTTCTGATCAGGAAATACACACAGGTAAAAAAAAATACAGGTCTCCATCTATTAGAGGGCAGAACCGGAGTGACAAAAGTGGCTTCTGTGAGCTACAACAGGGACATCCTAACGTGCAAAAAAACCAGTTTTCCCGATTTGCCGTATCGGTTCACTAAAGCACTGCTAAGAAATTGTATCGCTACTCATCCTAAACACCTACTAACTTTACGTCCCTTCTCACCTCCTTTGGGAGAACACCATATTTCCAACAGAGCCCCGCAACGATCGGCCCCCTAACCCGGCTCCCCTCACTCCCTCCTTCTTACACTGCTTCTTTTATGCGCCGCCTCCCGTTAGACTCCGACGCGGGCCGGGCCAAGAACCGAGCCTTCCTACTCCCGGCCCGCTTCAGCACACTGCCGCGGATCACAGCCCCCCCGCCCCACCTCACACAGCCCCCGAGGGCCAGCAGTAGCACCACCAGCTGCCCGGCCCGCAGCGCCCCCGCCGGCTGCGCTGCCGAACCCCTCCCTACCCGCAGACAGGAGTCGGGAAACCCCCCCAGCTGCGGGATGACAGCGCTCGTCACGGCATTCAGGCTCCCACCGCGCTTTCCCGAACACGGCACAGCCACGGCACCGCCCCGCCCCCGCATCCTCTGCCACAGGTAGCACCTCAGCCTCATTCACAGGAAGTGTCTGCCCCGCCATCCTCCGCCACCCGCCGCGCCACTCACCACACTAAGTCTCCGAGCCTCAGGCTCACGGCCGCCATCTTACCGACACAGCCCCAGCCGCGCCGCGCGAAGCCTGCCGGGACAGCACGACACCGCCGCGGGGAGCGGAGGGGGACAGCGGCAGCGCAGATTGGGCAGCCCCCGTCACGTGGGGGGAAGGGCTGTCAGCGGCCTCTCCCCCGACACGTGACCGTGGCTGCGACACCGATTGGACGGGCAGTATCGTAATGGCGTTAGGCTAGGGCTGGACGTGATGCAGGGGCCTGTGTCTTACCTTGGCTCCAGGCGGTCCCGCTGCCGCCAGCGTTTCAGGAGGAGCCGTCAGGCAGCAGAATTTTGTGCTGAACACGTCGGAACAAGCGGTTACGATAGTCCAGTGGCGGTGCTGGGTCTCCCCCTGTCGTACAGGGCACTGCTCCCGGAGTGTCTGCGGCAGCCCGCAGTGAAGGGATGTACTTTAATAAGGGATTTTGCCAGAGGAAAAGTAAACCGAGGACTCTGCTACTGCCCAGGGCACCTCGCTGTCCAGGTGCACACTCTGCGGGGTGGCTGGGCACCAGGGAGCATTTGTGACCTGCACGTGTGACTCCTGTTAGGCCAGACGAGGAGGATGTCAGGTTTAGAATATAGTTTGCACCCACTCACCTGCCGTAGTAGCCGGGAGATGCTGTCTCTCGCCGGCTGTTGTAGGGTTACACCAGTTTTCCCTGGTGAATCTGTGTCAGGAGTTGCCTTTCTGCACATTTGACTCAACCAGTTTCACAACTCGTCAAACATTCTTGTGTCCTCTCTGCTCTGGGCCCCCATAGAAACCTTAAGTGCCTTAAAGGGCATGAGCTTAACAGCTGTGCTCACTCTGATGCTCACTCAAGATGCTCACTCTGTACTAACTGTACCCTGTAATAAGTGGTTTAATTGCTCTGCCTTTTCTCCCAGATTTGGGTGGATTGAGGTTGGGTATCTTGTTATTCTAGATCAGTGTTTATCAGTTTATTCAGGTATGTCCTCCTTGTTACAACAGGCCTGTCCTTTTTCAAGAGATGCACCATATTTGGAGAAAATGTCCTACTTCAAGAGCACTAACAGCCTTTAAAAAAGGCATTTTGTTATGTTGTGTAGCCCAGACCCCCTTCTCCCCACTTCTTCACACATTGATCTTGGAGGCTGACAAAAAAGTCTCTGTATGCCCAAGTGCCTTCAGTAAAGGGCTCTGTAGCAGTACTCAAATGGATGCATTCACTTTAGTACAAGGTGTTGGTTTAAAAACGAAAACCCAAACAAACCACTTTTCTCCTGAGAGGTTAAGTTTACCAGCTATTGTGGTTGAAACCCAGGCAGTAGGTCAGCACCAGCAGCTGCTTGCTCACCCCCTGGGAGGAGAATCAGAAGAATGTAAAACCTGCAGGTGGACATAAGAACAGCTCAGTGTAATACTTACTATTAATAATAAGGGAAAGATCATGAGAGGATATAAAGCTAAAAGGTGAATGAAAAAACCATCAAACTGTTAACCAGCGGTGATGCGCAATACAGTTGCTCAGTACCTGGTGACCAATACCCAGCCTGACCTGAGCAGCAATTCCAGGTGAGCCGCCCCCCCCCCCAGTTTATATACTGGGCATGATGTGCTGCGGTATGGAATACCACTTTGGCTAGTTTGGGTCAGGTGTCCTGCCTCTGCTTCCTCCCAGCTTCTTGTGCCCCTCCTCACTGGCAGAGGATAAGACTGAAAAGTCCTGGACCAGGGTAAATGCTACTGAGCAACAACGAAACCATTGTGTTACCAGCACTGTTCTCAGCTAAAGCCAAAACACAGCACTTGCACCAGCTACTAGGAAAAGAATTAACTCTATCCTAGGCGACCCCAGGGCGCCAGCCTGTAGCCAAAATCCAATGGCTAATACAACCAGACCTGCAGTTTTCCACTCTTTAGTCTGTGCTGCACGGCTGTGTTGTGTCTCCACAACCGACGGCGAGACCTTCGGGGGTATGACGCGGAGGCGCTTCCGGCAGCCGCCTCTGTTTTGAGGGCAGCCGAGACACTTCCGCGAGCGGCAGAATCCGGTGAGGAGGTAGTGTCCCCTAGGCCCCTTGCGCCACTGCACAACGGTTCCGCCGCACAAGGGCTCCAGGGGGCTTCCGGACTCGGCGAATCGGGGCGGTTCATGGTGGAGAGCACGGTGCTGCAGGACGGCGCCATGGCCCGCAAGAAACTGCACCGGCCCATCGCCGCCGTGGCCGAGAAGATCCGCGAATACCGCGCGCTGAAGAACCGGCCGCGGGACTCGGAGCGCTTCGCCCTGGACTACGAGACCATGCGGCGGCCCCTGACGCAGAAGCGGCTGCCGGTGTTGGCCTGGGAGGACGTGCGGAACGAGAACCGTCTCCTGGCCCTGCTCTGCCGCCTGCCGCGCCTCGGCGTGGGCCGCACCGTCACCCGCAAGTCCTGGCTGTGGGCGCACGACGAACCCTGCTACTGGGTCATCACCAAGGTGAAGGCGGACTACACGGCCGAGGTAATACCACCCCGCCGGCGCTTCACAGCCCGCCGCTTCATAGAACCACAGACTGCTTTGGGTTGGAAGGGACCTTAAAGCTCATCCAGTTCCAGCCCCATGCCACGGGCAGGGGCACCTTCCACTAGAGCAGGTTGCTCCAAGCCCCATCCAACCTGGCCTTGAACACTGCCAGGGATGCGGCAGCTACAGCTTCTCTGGGCACCCTGTGCCAGTGCCTCAGCACCCTCACAGGGAAGAGCTTCTGCCTAAGAGCTCATCTCAGTCCCCCCTCTGTCAGGTTAAAGCCATTCCCCCTTCAACAGTTTCTTGTTTTCTTTGCAGAATATGGATCATGGAAGAGCTTGGGGTTACCTGACCTTCAGAGGTAAAACCAACTTACTTTCCTACATATGAGGTTTGGAGAGAGCATCTGTAAGTGGGACCAGAGAATAACAAGTGAAGGCATATGGGAAGGTGAGAGAGCTGCAGGAAAACCACAGCCTTCCTACCTGGGAAAGAACTTTTTCTCAGATCTGTTAATGACAAAAGTTCCGCATGGTTCAGTTTCCAGTGCTGGGATCTGGCCCCCACAGTATGTTTCTAAGGAATGTTGCGAGATAGCCAGTGTAGGCTGACTATCGGGGAGGACAGCATGCCATTCAGGGAGTTAAGTGAGGTGACAGGTTAGTTTGAGTCTTCAAAAGCAAAACATAAAAGGAATGCATGAAGGTATTCGAGGTAAAATTGTCAGTAAAATAGGAGTGATGTCAAGTAAACTTATGTTACTGGGATTTTAAATTAACACTTGGAGTTGAGGGATTCAGTTACCATTTCTAAAGCTGCTTTATATTAGGCACATGATTGACACTTACTAGAGTTTCTGAAACATTTCTTATTCAGAGCTTTTAAAGGTATTGGGTATTTTTAATATTTCCCAGGGAACTGTAATCAGTGAAAGGAACTCTTGTTCCTTAGCCATGGAAATGGAACTGGACAGATAGTGACATTTTAACTTAAAAGAGGGAGTCAACCACAGAATTGGAACAACTTTCCTGTATTCCTTTCAGCCTGTTTCTCTTTGGATTTCCAAGGACAGAAGTGGGATCCTAGAGTATAGCAGGGAAGATACTGTCTGATCATTTGAGAAACTTCCTTTACTAGTTATTGCCAGTTGTAGGATCTTCGGTACCCTAGAGCCAAAACTTGTTGCATTTCCTGGAGGGAGTTTGTTGTGGATAGTGTTGTTCACTGTGTTTATTATCTTTTCTCAGGCAAAACTGAAGAAGAAGTGAGAGAGATCAACAAAGTCATGTACCATGACTGGCGTATGGTGCCCAAACACGAGGAGGAGGCCTTCAAGAAATTCACCCCGGTGCAGGAGAAGACCATTCGGTTCCTGCCATACCCACCTTTGCTCCGAGCCATGATCCTGGCGCAGTGGCAGAAAGAGGGAAAGCAAATCACAGAGGAGCCGATGATTGACCTGGAGAAGGTCATTGCCTCTCCCCGTCAATGTGCAAAGAAAAAAGCTACAGGGACACCAGTATAAAGGCTTGTCCAATGTCCTGAGCTTCCCACGTGTTCTCAGTGTGTTAGAAGTACAGCATCTTGCAGAAGACTCCCTTGTCCGCTGCGGTAAGGTGTATCCAGGTTTCCTGAATTTCTCCCCAGGCCTGTACAGTCACCTTGTCTGGAAGGAAAGATACAGATGCATTCAGCTTTGTTTTTATCATAGTTTTGGTCTCAGTCAGCAGAGGAACGTTCTTGGTTCCCTGTATAGTTTCTGAAGGCATAGCTCCTGTCATCCAGCTGCAATTCTTTGGAGCACAATTTCCTTTTCAGCCTGAAAATTAGTTTTTTTAAGAACATTGGTTTTTTTAAATAATTTGGGTCCTACATATATCAGACAAAAATGATTGAGAATATTGCATTATTTCACAGAACTGTGTATGAATGTATCTACTAATGAAAATAAATGCTTGAAGAAAACCTGGTATTTTTTTTCAGTGCATGGAGGTCATGAGCTGGTCGTTTGACAAGGAGCAAAGGCTGGTAAGAGCTAATCTCTTATTGCTCTGTAGGGCTGCTGCTTCGCTGACTTCAGAAGCAATGGGAGAACCCAGGGGAGGGAAAATCCAGAGTGTTGCCAGAAGCACAAACACTGTGAGGCTGTGAGACTTCCCACTGCAGCTGCCCTGGATGGAAGACAGTGACTGACTTCCATGGCCCTCCATCACCAGGTGCTGGGCTGATGCCTTGCTGTCATTACCATGGTCAGTGTGCTACTGAACCAGCACATAACTCAGGTCAAGTGAGGTGGGAGAGGAGGGGTAGATGTGACTTAGGTGGGATGAGCAGAACAACCCGGTCCTCTGTCCTGCATAGTGCTTACATGAGGCTCCTGGACCATGGGTGAAAAGGGCCATTGTATGGGTGGGATTGTTCTGATCAGGACAGTCATGGCCTGCTGGTGACGTCAGGGCCTTACACTTGGCAGGGGGCAGTTGGGCCTTCACACAGAGCCCTGGGCAATGCGAGAGCCTTGTCTGATCATGAAGGTGCCCTTTCGGAAAGCTGCACAGTCCTGTTCTATTGTGTGCTGGATTCATTGCCTAGAACACACCAGGAGCTCTGCTGGCCCTCAAACTTGTGCACAGATGACTGCAACCACCTGGGTGGGTGTGAGACACAGCTGCACTTCATCCAGTGCCTTGCTCCAACTGCAGACCCAGGTGTGCAGGATAGGTCCTAGGCCTATTTCCAAACCTCACTGTAATGGTGCTTCCACTACCTCAGGAGCAGTGCCCTGCTTTACCTGGCCTGGAACCATGGAGGTGGCTCACTTCAGGGACCCTGGTGGGGCATAAGAAGGTGGCTTCCTTGTTGCTATGTATAGCCATTGAATTAATAGCTGTACATATTGAATTAATGCAGTTCTACAAAGTAAATATGAATGTGCCTTAAGTGCTGCTGGGACTAAAAGGAGCTCACTTCCTGCATGCTGAACATCACCCATTCCTGTGTCAGTACCACCCGGTACTGACAAAAAACACTGGCAAATTGAGTGTTGAAAGCTGAGCCTGATGTGTTAACCCTTGCAGCTCACCTGAAGGGGACACCCCAGGACAGCAGAACCGTTGTCTTTTTTCCTTTTTGCTTCTGACACTGGAAGCTACAGGCTGCACCTGTGCCTTGCAGGACTTTCTGCTCCGACCTGGTGAGCAATCCACACCTCATTCCTTGCCACTAAAATGCTTAATGGTGAACATCTGAGCTGCCATTCCCACCCTTTTAAGTGTCCTCAAGCTATTAAACACTGAGCAGAACTCCCAGTGCCTCTACAGGAAGATGTCCCACATTTGCTGATGTTAACACATTTATTACATACAGAACAGATATGGATTATTGTTTCATAGCGTAGGGGACAAAGCATGGGAACATATTCACACAGCAGTCTCTTTACAGAATGCCATCTTCAGACCAAAGAGCGGAGTTTACAGGCCTTAAGACACTTTTTAAAATCCTTTTGTAACATACAAGATACTTTACATACATCACAGTGGAGATATGACAGGGAAATGTGTTGAAGCCAGTCAGTTATCACCTTGCTGCCCAGCAGCCACCAAATGCCTCCAGAAGCTGACAGCAGAGGCTGGTTCTACTCAGCTGTAGCTGCCCCTCTTGGGCATACGCTTCTGCACTGAGCTGGAAAGGAACCTGTTGGCAGAGGCCTGAGATGGGTTTCCTTAATGTTGGCAGGGCGCAGGGGCTGACAGGAAACCAAGTACTGTCACTTCAACTGCTAAAACCAGATAGAGAACAAAAAGTAAGAGGTAAGAACACTGCAATTCTCTTTCCCTACAGAGCCAACGAACTGATCCCTACTAGGGCTTTTTTTTTTTTTTACCCTCTTCAGTATGCCCAAATCCTAAACTTTACCTGGCCCTAACTGATCAGCTGTTATGTGTCTGGAATTTGTGTTGAATGTTGATCTTGTTAACACCAATACACTCTGTTGTGATCCAAACAGCTCTTCCTACAGAAAGCATTTTGGGGAAGTGAACAAAGCCTGGCACTGTCAGCAGTGCCCTGGTGACATGTCCCTGGTGAAAGGTCCTCCCACATGCAGGTGGTGGTTCCAAGCATCCCTTCACCACATGCCAGCCACAGAGCCCAGTGTGCCAATGGCCACAGAACACTGTATAGCTGTGTTCCACCTTAGTGTGGGTGGATGTCACGGGCATCGCTGTGGCTCTACTCTGGTGGCATCTCCAGAGATGTCCCTCTTGCCTCCTTGAGGAGAGATGGGGGCCCCAGCCTTTTCTGAACTTTGGATTCAAAAATCATTTCAGTGCTGCTGCATTGAGACAGATGCCACATGTCAGAGCTTCCCCTGGGAATACTATTCCTGCAGCACATGAGTAGCTTTAGACCACCAGCCTTGGGGGCAGCCTGGTCTGTGGCAACAAGCACAGAATACAGCCAGGAGCCTTCGAGGAGACGGGGGCTTCCCCCTGCTGTTCCCATACCATCACATTGGCACACAGACATCCTCATGAACCCTCAACTGCTACACAGCTCAGAGAACAAACAAGATGACCACCAGAGGCTTCCAAATTCATTGCTAACAATTGCTACTCAATCTAGTCCTGCACATCCAGAAGGGAGCATTCAAAGGAAACAGAACTCGTTCTTGAGAAGACAGAACTGTTTCCACTGTCAGAAAGTGAGGACAATCCATCGCCTCTACATCAGGAGTGGCCATGTTCTGTACCAGGATCTCAGAACCACTCTCCCTGGCCCCATTTTTTGCTGCTTCTCTTGTAAGCAGGACACACAGCTGCAATCCCCCAGCACTGCTCACACAATGAGGGCCAGCACGACTTTTTCTCAAGGGTTGTCAATTCTTTCCAGGAGTCAGAAATTTCCAGCTTTTCAAACTACTTAGTAATAAATTCAATGCTCATGATGTTATCTAAGAGGCTGGGAGATCTGGCCTCAGTTCCTTTCTCTGTGTGACCTCAGGTGATACATAGCCTTTTTATACCTCAACTGCATCTACAGTGTCTTTCCTAACTGACAGCCACAGTGTGAAGGAAAACAGACAGTTCCTGTGACTGGGACACAGCCGTGTGAGTCCAGGTAGCCTCAATGTGTTAATGCATAATTCACAGCAGACAAACATCATCTGCCCTCATTTGTGCTTTAAAAGCCAACAAATGCTATGCAGAGATAACTTGCTCCTGAACCTTTGAGAAATAACTCAAGGGTTCTTCTCTACCTGGCATTTCTGGAAGGGGGAGTTAAAAGTATTGCTGCCTTTTCTGCTCTTAAAAAAAGCAAGGTTCCAGTACCCCTTTACTACCAGTTTCCAAAGGCTCTGTAGCCTCCACCATCACTCATCTCCCATCTGAGACCACCACCCAATCTTCTCCAGCCACATGCAGTCAGCCAGCACATGACTGCTGCAACAACAGCAGCAAAGGGAGACTTTCCACCTGCAAGTCTGGAGGATGGGTTTCCCACAGTAATGTCACTGCTGCCTTCTCCAGCCAAAGAGCGTAAGTGCTAGCCAAGCCCTGACACTCTGTTCTACTGAGAGCTCCTTAGACCTGCCTGCTCTCAGTCTGTGGGACATTATTCTGTGCTTAAGGGTAGATAAGGTGAAGAGTCCACTGGTGAACTAGAAAGGATTTCTGTGAGGACGCTGTAGCAGTTGTGATTCACCACCACTGCTTGGCAGGGAATGCACGTTTTTCTCATGCAGGTGGAAGTGAGGCAATTTGCCAGAGGATCTGACCCACCACCATCAGCTGCCAGCTCCTGTGCACTGGGCAAAGGCTTTGCACAGTTGTAGCTCCAGCCTCACTTCATCAATGCACTGCCATTTCTCTCCTTGTACATGCCAGCTCCAGAGCAGAACAATAACCCAACCACGCAGAAAGCGCAAGGGCCCAAGATGAATACTGCAAGTTCAGAGGTTAGAAGGGGGTCACAGTCCGAGGCAGGAGCTGTTGCAGTTGTCTGGGGTCGGTTTCCAGCAGTAGGATAATGCAGGCGTTCTGTATGTACATCGTGATATTCAGGCGGGAAGAGGGACACTTACATTGGTGGGAAAGGAGAAATTCTCACTCAGGGATGTATGATACCTGCCACACAATAATGTGGCTCCTTTCAGCCTTAGAAAGTACTGGCTTCACCTGGGTGGTGTCTCCTGTATTCTCTTCTGTCTCATCATCTTCTCCATCCCCTGAAGAGAGAAAACAGAGAGTAAAAAAGGCAAGAAAGAAAATCCCGAATTGCAGTGCTCTGGAATACTTTCAAAGAGACCCATACCCCTGATACAATCTCGGCAGCCTAACAACAGACAGCATGAGCTGAGATCTTCCTTTATGCCCGGAGAACATTTACAGCAACATGGTGCTTTTCTGAAGCAGGACTGCATGGATGGAACAAGCAATCTCCAGCAGCAGGAAACTCCTTTCAGGGAAGCCAATGTTTATAACACCAAGCGCCCTTAAGCAGTACAGGTGACCACAGTGCAGCAGCAATGTTTGGAGCCAGTGGCACAGATGTTTTTTAATTTCCAGGGACATAAACAGACTCTGTGGCATGGCAGGCACAGGCAGGGACAGGGTTTGGCAGCCTCAGGCTCTGCAAAGAAAATGCTCACTATCTGCCCTCACAGCCAGAGGCAGGAGACAGATCAGTGCTTTTCAGATCTCACTCGCCACTGCCCCAATTCCTCTCTGCCCTGCACACCCCTTGTCCCAGATTCCTTCTACCACAGGCACTCACCAATCCGGAAATCAATGTACCCTTCCCCTCCGCTCAGCACAAGGACGTTCTTCAGCTTCTGCCCCTCAGTCTCTGTGGCTGCTGTGCTGGGGTTCTCCGAAGGGCTGTCCAGCACACTCCCATTCAGGGTTGCTAGGACATTGCCTGGGAGAGGACAGAGGTGCTGTTAGTGTCTCTGCTAGGCCCTTGTGCAGTTCACACACACACACGAACACAACTGGGCAGGCCAGGTCCTTCTGCTGGTGGAATTCGGAAGCCACTGCAGTTTAAACACAGAGTTTAAACACTGTAGTTCAAACTCTAATCCACAGTGTTTAAATACTCTGAGTCACAGTGACCTGCGAGTGCTAGGAATGCATGGATGGGTGTCTGCAAATCAGATCAAGCCCCTGCTCAAGACTGGACAGTGGGACAAGAATCTCACAAGGACTGATCTTTACCAGGCACAGAGACGAAGAACTTGACAGCATCCCGGTGGCCATGGAAACAGAGTTGTGCCTGAGCCATGGAGCAGTAGGGAATAAAACTGCTGGCAGATTTGTCACTGTTGTCATCACCATACACATGGATGACCCCACCAGAGCGGCTGCCCTCTCCAGAGGTTGGTGAGGTCTTGTTGGCTGGGGACAGGAAGGAGGAATACTGTCAGCAAAGGCCTTGAGTTCTATTTACAGAAGGCACTTGGTCAAAGAGAAAACTTGTGAGCCATGAAGAAAAACCTTTGAAGGCACAGGTCTCTTTAAAGATCTTGCACAAAGGATGTGATGGAGACACCACTGGACTATGTAGTCCCTCTCTCTTAGACTGATTAACAACCAATGATAACAAACTACATTTTCTCATCAAATATAGTATTTGGCTTCGAATGAAGTATTTATCCCTGGAGGTGCTGGACAAGAGTAATCCTAGGGCAAGCTAAACAAGGTGTCTGAGCTGTATCAGAGAAAGCCTCTTCACCACCAGCAATTGTGTCCAGCGTCTAGAAATGATGTGCTGTCCTAGGATCTACCTTGGTCTTTCACACCTAGGAGGGTATCCAAAGGTGTCCACTGTACACAGGAGACACTAAGAGCACCTGGAGGAGAATTCCTGCTATTTTCTAGATTGGTGAAGTTGCTCAGTTTCCAAGTCAAGTACTTTGCTCGTGCCAAGCCCCGATCACACAGGGTGCTGAAGGCAGTCTCTGGATCTGGTGGAGGCCTCTTAGCCCAGTAAATGTCACAGCAGTGGAATAAGGTCCTTCCTTAGCCTTGATTTAGCTGTGACACCAGAAGATCAGCTACTCAAGCAGTGAACATTTGAAAGATGTTCACCATCCAGTTTCCAAGGATTTCAAGGTGGGCTCAAGGGCCTGCATCCAGGCTCTGAGAATGTGACTGCTTCCACTCAGCAAGGAACAGATTTCACTTCTCAGAGCTCAAAATAGGAAATGCTTTTCCTTCTGCATGCACCCCCACCAGTAAAACAGAAGCAGTACTAAGATCAGGCTTTCAATTTCCATGAGAGAACTCGATTGGTTGTTCAATTATCCATAGTTCTCTATTTGGCTTGGGCTACATTTCAGTTAGGTGACTTTTGTCACAGCAGCTACTGCCATTGTCCTGGAACTGATAAAACACATCCTTAGAAAGCCAAGGATGACCAAGGAAGACCTTGGAAGAACAGTCCAAGGTCTTCCTTGGACTTCCCTGCTTCCTGGAATCCTCTGAATGAACCTTTGAAGTCCCCATCTCAAACTCAGCCTACCACAACAAGAGAACTACAGATGAAGAATAAAGTACTCCTAACTCAACCCCCCCCCCCCCCCCCCACATGTCAGCTGATGAGATGGATGAAAATTATTTTAGCCACAGCAAATGAGGGTATTTTCATTACTGTCTCTGGTTGCTTTACTCAGATGCAACTAAACACAAGAGTGATGAGGAAAAATGAATGGAGATAGCTGAGTGGCAGAATGGAAGGGTGGGAAATCAACTGGAAGGGTGAACGGGTGCAAAAGGAGTGAAAGCTGAAGGAAGGAGGCAACGGACTTACCTCGGAGCCCAAGGAGTTGGCCTCGGTGGAGGACTACAGCTAGGCACAGGCAAGGAATGGGGACACAGAAGGGCACAGGAATAGACAGGCAGGACAAGAGAGAAGAGAACGGTGATTACTGGGAGAAAATTCAGGGAGTAACAGAAACGTGTAAGACCTAGAGAAATCGCAATGGAAGCTAAAGACTCAGAATAGTTCATACCAACACTGTTCTTGCTCACTTTGCTCTTATGGATGAATGTAATATCTGAGATGGGAGAGGGACTATGGACACAAGGATCCATTGCCAAGATTTCTAGGGAAACCTTACTGCTTACTGGCTTACAGCAGAGAACAAGCTTAACTCAGAATCAGGACAGCAAGCCCAAGCAAGAATGGGCTTTAAAACAGAGATTCAGAAATGAGACCAAAATTGCAATGCAGAGATGACTGTGTCACTAGTGTCAGCCCCAGGCATATCCAGCTCCAACAGCCTTAGAGGAGACCATCCAACCGTGACCTCCAGGAATACTGCAACAGGTTTGCTCCTCTTTTTGTGTAAGAGCTATCTGCTTCCCAGATTTCTTGCGAGCAGTGGCAAGAAATGTAAACTTGGCTGCTTTCTGTTGAAAGCAAATCCTACTCCCCCATTATAAACTGGCACAGATCTTCAAAATAAGATGCGGCCTGACAGGTACAGAACAGAATTACTAACAGTATCAACTAAACTTCCAGCTCCGGAGATGCACCTATTAACTACTACTGTTTGGATACTAATTTCTACTTGACTGATAAACCTGAGCTCTAATTTGACCAAATTAAGCTATTCTAAGGTCAGTTTCTGGGAAATATTATTATGGAGACGTTTAGATGTCTGTGCTAAAATGAAATTCTCCCTTGTGATGTCTCATACTATGGCCTCCTTTTGGAGACTTCCTACAATTCCCAAAGCTTTGTTTTTCCTGCTTTCCAGAAGCTACAGAATCAGTTCACATTAGTCTATGCTGTCAGGGTCATGCTCAAAAAAGACAACTGTACAGATGGTAGAGGGGTCACTGGTCCCCCAAGAAGGAAACGGCTCCAACTGCACTGAAATGGACAGTAATAAATACCTGTCTGTTTTTAAACAAGTTAAATCCATTCAACCGAACACTTCATTCCTTGTAAGAAAGAGTTAAGCCAAATTCAAAATTGCTCATACCCAGGACTCTTCTCTCTGAACACTGTTCAAAGATGTGTCAGGTTCAGAGTAAGAATGTCTGGAAAGCTTTATACGCCAGAGCCATTCTCCATGCTGCACAAATAACAAATAAATGCTTTTTTTTGGGGGGGGGGGGGGTGGATAGGGTGGGAGGGGAGGGCAGAAGTATTTGCAGTCAATGGCACTTACTCTCAGTCAGTGGAATGGAGATGACGACACCATTCCCTGTCCCTACCCAGAGGCGGTTGCCAGCGATAAGCAGGGCTGTAATCCGCACGAACGAAAAGCCCAGCTTTCCGGTGCCTTGTAAAAGTGAATAAGAAGCGGAGAGTCAGTTATGACTTTGGGAAAGGTCTGCTTGTAAATTTTGATTTCTCTCTGATCTCAGTCAGCAACAGACCATTTACTCACAGTTCCTACTGCCTCACCTAGCATCTTGCTGACATAAGGCTCTATATCAACATCTTGCAGATGTTGATGGCTGTGGGCATGGTAAAGCCTCAGGGTCGAGTCCAGGCGGATGGAAACCCATACTCCATCTCCAATCCACGCCAGCTGTCGCACCTGACTCTCCCGCCGAGGGTGGGCATCAAAGGATTTCTGAAATGCCAAGTAGATGGACAACGTGGGTTCATAAAATGTTTGCAATTACATACAAGTATACTGCATTGTCTTCAACTGATATCACCTGTTTGGGCTTCAAAGCTCTTGGTGAAAATGTGGTAATGTCAGCTGACCTCATAAGTTCACTACAGTATACAGAAAATCCCTCGCTTGAGTGACTCTGAAGAGATTACAGTCTTCGCAGGCTACTTCAGGAGCAAGAACATTTAGAAACCAAGAGCTTTCAATGTCCTTGGCAGAAAAGGAAAACACACAACTCCAGTATAAATCCCAAAGATCAAAATGCCTTGGCTCACTGATATGAACTTCAGAATCAGCACTTCTCCCTTTGATTAGAATTACTCCAAGCACTGCCAAATAGCCTTGTACCAGCACCGGTGTATTGAATTTCAACCAAGAGGCTCTAAACATAATTCTTCTTTAGGCACGTGGGATCACTGCAGCTTGCTTTCTGCCACAGTCCCTACAGACAGAGAAGTCTTAGACCATGTACAAAAGGTAGCTGGAAGGCATGCACATATATTTTGTACAGTATGTGGCCTCACAGACTCACTAATAAAGACAAAGTGCTCAGTTTAGACTTACCTGAAGATTTAAGTTCTGGGAAGGGAGGAAGGAATAAATACCCTCCTGGCAAACTGGACCGTAACATGACCCAGACTGACCGTTTGGGTCCTACAGTCAGCAGTGACAATACAAAGGTTCTGCACTTCCATACACTCAGCAGAAAATAGCTATAAGAATACACATACAACATAAGCATGTGCAGGCATATACACCCATTTGCTCTCTTACCTCAATCTGCATTGTCTTAGGTTGGATAACATGGATTTTATTCTTGTAGCCACACCAGACTCTATCATACACAACAGCCATGCAACGGATGGAATGGTGAGTGTGACCAAGGTCCATTAGGTGGTAATTACTGAGATCCCACTGACCATCTAAGGTGAAAAACAAGTGTGGAAATATGCATCTCCTTCATGACATGTCAGTATACCACATATACCTAAATATACAGGCTTAATAACAGTCAAATGCACATTTTGCTTATATCTGTGAGCTCCCATGAATCTATGCTACTACTCTGGGCCAGCCTTGTACTTACAAAACACGTGACAATAATGCGTAGTTTGGTGGGCTGAAAGCTTTCCAAATCAGGATGAATTAAACATCCTTTTATTGTAATGAAGTGAACAGGCTTCTCTAAAAAGTACAACAAAAACAGAAGAGGAAGAGGAAAGACAGTCTAACAAGACTATGCAGAAACTTTAAAGGAAATGGACAATACAGTCCTTGCAGTAAGGATTCCTCATATCACACATAATTCCCCCAAAGTGTCAAATCCAGAATACAGAATCAGATCTCCCATCTGTCAGGCTTATTTTCTAGCTAACTGGGCAGGTACTGTGTCCTTCACAGAGAGATGGCCTCTGCATTTTGAAGCTTTATCCTGCTTCTGATGAGAACAATTTTCGTATGTCAATGGTCAGGCTTGAACTCACAAGGTTGAATCAAAATTCAGATTGCACAAAACAGGGAATCTCTATATTTCAGCTTCCTATATAAACTGCTACTCAATGAATAACTAAGTTCTTACTATGCAAACATTAGTCAGAGTTAGCAAATTTCCATGTGCTGTCTTCGTATCTAAAAAGGTATGAACACAGCTCAGAAACTGCTCAAGTCATAGTGAAACAAAGCCTATAACAGTGAAAAGCACAAGATTAAGGCATGTCACATTACTTGGACATCTCTTTTTTGCAATAAGAAAAACTATCCAAGTGTAATGCAAAGATAGCACTTGTTACGGATTTCCAGATTTCCGGTGAAATTCAGCTCTACCTGATGTGTACGCAGTGATCAATTCCAGTCCTTACAGAGTCCAGCTTCTCTGATCAGGCAGATCAATTGCACAGATGATATGCTCAGGTACAGCCTAAGCTGTGTAGAGCTCCCTGTGCATGCCCTGCTACAGCTGATCTGTGAAAGTACAGTAATGCTGATGTGGTGGTCCATGTGTATTACACTTACACCAAGCCCGCCTCAAACAACTACACAGCATGTGTATTCCTGGAAGTTCTGCATTTGCTCTGCATGTGCTACACAGCACATACATATAATTCTGTTCAGAAAAGCTGGGGAAATGGTGTAGATATTTTAGGATTACTAATACATGTGTGTAATAGTTGTGCATTTTAACCATGTTTTGTACTCTGGCAAGCCAGCACTCTTCCTTCCCAATTCAGAGTAGCACTTAATGCACTGCTACACTTTCAGGCAAGCTTGTTTAATCTTAATACATTGTTTCTTACCTTCTCCCCGGTGGAATATGGCTAGTGTTCCATCTGCCAAAGCAACAAGGACCCTCCCTTTCACGTGCCTGAAATCACAGAAAAGTAAATACTTTGTCTGTATAAGTAAGAAACTAACCAATCCTTTCTGACATCCACCAAAGAAGCGGGACCAGCAGGTGGAAGGAGGCATTTCTACCACTCTGCTCTCGTGAGACCCCGCTTGGAGTACTGTGTGCAGTCCTGGTGTGCCCAACGTAAGAAAGACATGCAGCTGCTGAAGCAACGTAAAGGACAGGAGCTGCTGGAGCACGTCCAGATGAGGCCACGAAGATGATCAGGGAGCTGAGAAACTTGGGGCTGTTCAGGCTGGAGAAGAAAAGGCTGCATGGAAACCTCACAGCTGCCTTCCAGTATCTGAAAGGGACCTACAAAGATGATGGAGAGGGACTCTTCATCAGAGACTGCAGTGATAGGACAAGGGGCAATGGGTTCAAACTTAAACAGGGAATTTAGGTTAAACATAAGGAAGGAACTCTTTACTATGCGAGTGATGAGGCACTGGCACAGGCTGCCCAAGGAAGTTGTGAACATTCCATCCCTGGCAGTGTTCAGTGCCAGGCTGGGCAGTGCCTTGAGCAACCTGGTCTAGTGGGAGGTGTCCCGACCTGTGGCAGTGAGGTTGGAACTGGATGATCTCAAGGTCCTTTCCAGCCCTAACCATTATATGATTCTGTGATAAACACACACTATCTTTATATTCTCTCTGCAATTCCCATTCAGTTTAGCACTTGCAGGAACATCCTGCCAAGGGCCAAGGGTCATAGTAAGGTAATCCATAGACTTTCTATTGAGGTTACCTTCTTCATACTACAAACTCCATCAACTTCAACAAATGCCACCTAATCTACACCCTTGTAAAATTTTGCCTTTCTCTTCGCCACTTATTTCCTCCCGATCCTGCTAAGCTAATTTAGTACCTTAATCACTGAATTGGGTGAGGTTTGCAGTTGAGCAGGAAAACAGCTTAGTATGAGGCTTTCCAGTAACAAAAACCTAGGGAAATTTTCCTCACAAATCAATGCATTTAGAAGAGCAAATTAAAAGATAACTGAAAAAGAGCTCCTACCACTATGTGAAATATTGCTTAGGCACTGAACCTTCTCCCTCAGAGTCCCTTGGCATGCACACTTACACTAGACTTAGTACAGAGTCCTTCAGCTTTATTGAGTGCAGGCACTTCTTCCAGTTGGATACAGCCGAATGAACATAAAGCCTGTGAGAAAGGACAAATTGGGGAGAGTTAGCAGCACAACCCGACTACACTTGAGTCATTTCTTCTGGTAGAAAAGGTGGAGGTTAGGTAAGAAAGTGAGGTTAAATCCCTGTGCCTGCATTGAGCTGAAGGTTCAGAACAACAATGAGCAATGGAAACCTACTCCAGAAACAAGAAGTGAATTAAAGGTGTGTGGAGATGAAAAGAGATTCCCAGAGTAAAGAAGTGACAGAGAGACCTGCCAGCCCAAGGGGAACCTACCAGCCATTCTGTGCTCCCAGCCACATGGTGGGGGCAGCACTGGTACAAGTCCCAGCAGCATCTCCATTCAACTCCTGATCTGGCAGTGTTGTGCTGGACTCTGTCTTCAGCTGTCTATTCTCCCTGAAGAGGCAAAAGAACATTGTTAGAGGCTTTAGTATCAGCAATACACAGAGTGCCCATCTACACTTACAGTCTGGCACTCATAAGCAGATAATGGCCCTTATACACACAAATCACTTCCTTCTCTTCAATGTTTTCTAATTCCTTGACTCTGAAATCTGCAATTTGCAAAACTTCCTTTTTTCCCCACCAATACAAATAGCAAGTACTTCAAAATCCATAGAACTTAACTGCTTGGCAGTACTATTATCTTAACAATATTTTCTCTGTTCACTGCCAACTTCAACAAAAAAAAACTTAGAAAATCCTGGTCATTTAGGAACAATTTGTTTCCAAGACCTTGCTCCTCAGGTCATCACATCAGACTCATTTTTGGGTGGTAAATATTTTTCATTATCTTTACAGCACATTAGGGGTACTACAAGAATAAATCGACCATCATGTTTACACTTGTATCAGTAAGCTCCTTCAGTAAGAATATTTAGTGTACATGTACTTTAGAAGATCTGTCTTAACAGCAGGTCTAAATTTGTACTGAGAGATCAAATATTTGTACTTTGACAACTGACATAGCCTGCTGCAGGCTGAACCATGTTTATTTTCATTTTCTTTCTTTCTCTATCATCCCATCTGTAATACTACTTGGGCACAGAACTGAAAAATGTTTGATACTTTATCTGTCAAAAAGCTTCTGAAAACACAGCTGATAAATAACTGAATTGGCACTTTGGCCCCAGGCTGCCTACCCGTTCTGCCTAAAAGGTGCCTGTGCAGGGACAGGATCAGTAAACACATGCTCCGTGAGGGGCCCTGTCCGGGCCTGAGCAGGCTCTGCCTCACTTGTACCATTCTCTGGTACCTCTGTAGCTTCTGTTGCCTCCTCAGTAGACTCTGACTGGTTGATCTTCCCATTGCATACAGCAGCCACCTCACCTAAAAGATGAAGTACAGTGTAAGATGTCCTGGAGAATGAGCTGGTAAGTTAGCTATACAGAAATCAGGTTGTCAATTTTGTAATTTATCCTTCCTTTTGTAATTTATCCTTCCAAATTCAGTCAAGCCCTATGCCTGCATCACAGGCAGCAGCTCATCCAGTGCTTCCCACTTTGATGGGGAACAGAGGCTATTTTAAAACAAGACACAATCTGTGACTAGCAAAACATCAGCTCTGCAGGGATGCCTACTGCATTATGGAGTCACCAAGGGCATCATTATGGTTTTCATGGTCTTAACTGACTTTATGAGTAGACAGTGGTTCAGCAGGGAAAGCAATGAGAACAGAAGTAACCACAGGAGGTCGAACATATGACCTGTCCAAAATACTTCACTATATGACAACCACAGGGCTTCAGGATGTGCATCCATTTGAGAGAAAAGAACAGCTCTAAAGATAAATGTACTAAAAGGGGCTTCAGTCTTCCTGTGCCACATAACTAAACTTCTTAAGGCCTCTGAAGTAGATAACTTGAGGACAGGATGATACAGCAGTAAGACCATAAGCTCATATGGGACTAACTATAATTGGACTATTATTAAGTTTTATGTCCAAAAACTCACTCTGTCCCTTGTCCAGCACAGGTGTGTCACCACGCGAGGAACAGTTGCTTCGTGGCACGTTGCAGCGGGTCGCACAGCCCACCAGAGTAATTCCTGCCAAGACACCATCTGTTCCAGATGACTCTTCAGGATTTACATCTCCCTCCAGAAAGATCTCTCCTGGAGGATAATCACTCTCACTGGCCGCTGAAGGGCAAAGAACAGATTCTCCCATAAATCTAGCTATCACTGCTAATTTAAATACAGCAGTACTCCTGAGGTACCCATTCGGATGGAAGATGCTGACCTTTGGGGTTCACTGCTCTAGGGAGGCTCCACAGCATTAGTCAATTTCATGGCGAATCCCCTCATCCCTAGCATCAACACCCTACAGAGCCCTCCCAAACCTGGGCAAGACTCACTCCTGCTCCAAGGAGCCATCCTTTATGGGCCAAAATAATGACTTAGTAAATGCTCAACAGTGAAGGATCTCCATGGAAGGTCCAACAAGAAGGCAAGATCTGAGTTATGGTTTTGAGGGACAATTACATGCAACAGAGTACAAGGGTTAGTTCTGAAATGAGGACACTACATCTGTCATTCCTCAGTGCAGAAGGTGACCCTGTGAGACTACAGCCAGTGCCTGGGCTCCACTTACCAGGGATGCTAGAGATGCAGAGCACATGAGCATTGCAGACAGTGAACTGGTCCACCACTGTGCCAGGCTGATTGGCATCAATAATTACAACTTTACTTGTTGACAGCGTACTAGTGAGGATCCAAACACGGCTGGATGTGGCATCCATTTCATGAAGCTCCTTTCCCTTCGGGAGAGCAAACACATGGGCAGAATCAGTGCTCTCAAATTAGACAGCATATTAATGCTTGGCAACATTTAGACATGCAAATACCACAATGCCAGCTTCAAAGAGCCAGGTTTCTTCCTAGCTGATGCAAATAAACAAGATGAGCTACACAAATTTCATTCACATTGCTGCACTAACATCTGGAACACTGGCCAAAGGGCCTATCTGTCTCCTTAGGGCTAAAGCAGTCTGACCATTAATTTCTGAGATGTCTACTCATGTATCATTGAACATTCAGAATGCCATGGAGCTCAGATGCACTCAACCTACCAGCTTAGGCAAGCTGATCTCAGAAGACTATAGCAGTAGCATAAGACAGTCATGGGGGAAAAACACACAACCACAAAGGATAAAACACAGTATTATCACCTGCAAATTCTAGCTTCTTTAAAAAAATCCCAAACAGTTAAGAGTATTAAAAACCAGGGATTTCAAAAGCAAAAGTTGGAGAACTTCATCCTGGATGATTTATCCCAAATCACACAGAAAGTTACTGAACAGCCAGAACACCAGAATGCTGCCCTACAAGAAGATGCCTCAAAAATACAAGTTAAAGCACCCTATAGCCTATAGGGCATTTCATGAATGGAATGAGACAAACCACTGGAATGGAGAAAAAAAAAATCCATTTTTTTTTCTGACCTTTTTCTTTTCAGGAGACGTATGGTTACTTTTGTCGTTCTCCCCTTCCACTTCCCTATCACAAGTAAGGGGATCACGTCCAGGTTCCAATTTCTGCCCATTCCCAGGCTCCTGCTCCAAAGGTCTCCATCCCATGAGATTGACTCCAGCTGCACACCACAGCTAAGCAACAGAAACAGGAATCTTGAACTAAGAATTAAGTAGGCTCCAAGGTCTCATTAAAATCGGGCACCTTTGTACAGAACTGTGGATACATGCCAAACATCTAAAATATTTAGCTGGAAATAACATATCTTGTTGATCTCTATTAGAAGACATCAAATTTGCTGGAAGCAAGATAAAGGTTCTCTGAAAACCAGCAGAAGTCATGTCCTGGGTTCAGCAGCAGCAGTCATTTTTCTCCTTCTTAGTAGCTGGTGCAGCGTTGTGTTTTGACTTTCAGCCTGGGAATAGAGCTGATAACACCAATGTTTTCAGTTGTTGCTAAGTCTTGTTTACTTTGTGAGTTTCATGCTCTGCCAGGGAGGAGGGGAGGCCGGGAGGAAGCAGAGACAGGACACCTGACCCAAGCTGGCCAAAAAGGTATTCCATACCACAGCACGTCATGCCCAGGGAGGTAACTGGGAGTTACCCAGAAGGGCACGGGGCTCTCTTCTGGGGGCAGACTTGTTTCGGTGGGTGGTATTGTATTCTCTTCCCTTGTTATTTCCTTTATCATTATTATCATTGGTGGTAGCAGCAGTGATTTGTGTTATACCTTAGTTACTGGACTGTTCTTATCTCAACCTGCAGGAGTTACATTCTTTCGATTCTCTTCCCTATCCCTCCGAGAGCGGGGGCAGAGGGGTGGGGAATGAAAGAAAGAGGGAGGAAGGGGGTGTCCTGGGTTTAGCAGTAGCAGTCATTTTTCTCCTTCTTGGTAGCTGGTGCAGTGCTGTGTTTTGACTTTCGGGCTGGGAACAGAGCTGATAACAATGATGTTTTAGTTTGGCCAAGGACTTTGTGAGCCTCATGCTCTGCCAGGGAGGAGGGGAAGCCGGGAGGAAGCAGAGACAGGACACCTGACCCAAACTGACCAAAGAGGTATTCCATACCACAGCACGTCATGCCCAGGAGGTAACTGGGAGTTTCCTGGAAGGGCTAGGGGACTGTGGGGTTGGAGGAGGTATTGGTCAGTGCTTGGTCGGGCGGGGGGGGGGGAGGCCGAGATACCGGTCGGCTGGTGCTGAGGTGTTGTATTCTCTTCCCTTGTTATTTCCTTTATCATTATTATTATTGGTGGTAGCACTAGTGATTTATGTTATACCTTAGTTACTAAACTGTTCTTATCTCAACCCATGGGGGTTGCATTCTTTTCGATTCTCCTCTCTGTCCCTCCAGGAGTAGGGGGAGGGCAAGAAGGGGGGGGGGTGAGTGAACAAGCTGTCTGGCTGGGGTTAAACCACGACAGTTCTTTCTGGCGCCCAACGTGGGGCACGAAGGTTTAAGATAATGACAGATCTGACCGGAGTGTGTCTAATCATATTTGTGATAAGCATTCATCGTTTTAGATTAATAGTCACGCATCACAATGCTGATTTATTGGCTCTCAAAGTTGTTCCTCTTGATCTCACAGTTTCTGTATATCATACCTCACTTAGAGCTGGTATTTGTTGTGTTAGTGTTTTTCAAGTGTGGGGCTTGGGCTAAGGTTCTTATCTCATTGCACTTTATGGTAATGACTTGTAATACAATAGAATCATTGATTATGAAACTAATCTGGCTTATGTTCCCAGTGTGGTCACCACCTTTATACTTTGGGAAGTATATAATAAAAGTGCTTAGAAATTACACAACTTTTTTCTCCTTCCCAGGTGGTCAACCTGTGAAGGAGACATTCTTTTACCCTCCCAGTCCCCCCACCCCCAGAACGTTTACAGCATCATTTGAGAGTTTTGAAGTTTTTGAATGGCCTTGAGACCTGTTTGCAGATTGTGATGGGGATCACCCTGTTGGCACGCATACAGAATGTATTTTGCCCACTACCATTTCGTCTGATATCAAAAGTTAAGCAGAGTCAGGTTTGGGTTTTGTCTGGGCTTAAACGATGATATAGGAGGACCAAGAGACTTTCCCCGAGGCTGGACAGCCATGAGTGGCAGGGTGTGTGGGATAGTATGGGCAAGTATCTAGGCCAGTGGGCCCCTCCAGTACTTGGGAATTTCACCACCAAACAACTGCAAAATCTGGAAGAATTAGTAAAACACTTAAATGAGGTGTGTGGTCATTCTGGCCATACCAGAGATGGATGAATCATAGCAATGTGCTGGGGCTTGGCCTATGCTTACAGGGCCTTGTTCAACATTATTCAGCACCTTCAAAAGGAAAAAAATGCCCCTGGATCTGAGGGCAAAGCAACAGTGCAGCTACTCCAGCTCCAAGCACAGCAGCTACACCACCCCCAGCAACAAGTACAGTCACTACTCAAAGCAGTGATAATTACAGCAGCTAAACCAGAGGACCAATTCATACCATTATCAGTTGCCCCTGTATGCAAGACAAAAAGCAAAAAAGAGGCAAGAAGGGTGAAGCAAGCTGAAGAAACAATGTATTCACCACCCAGTCTAGAATCTGATCAGGAGTCATCATCACATGATGAAGAAGAAGAAGTGACTTCTTGACCTCAGACCTCAACCGAAGTATGGAATATGTGGGAAGATTTTACCCGTCAACCAGGGCAGCAAGTGATCACCTGGTTGCTCCGATGCTGGGACAATGGGGCTGATGGTCACGAACTAGAAGGTACAGAAGCCAAGCAGCTGGGATCACTTGCTAGAGAAGGGAGAATTGACAAAGCAATTGCAAGAGAGAGAAAGTCCCTCAGTCTTTGGAGGCGGCTCTTGGCAGCGGTGAAAGAAAGGTTTCCATACAAGGACAATGTTATGAGTCCTTTGTCCAAGTGGACTACTTTAGACAAAGGCATCCAGTCTCTGAGGAAATCAGCCATTGTAGAGATGATCTATCACATCAAGCCCAATAATGGGGATATACCCATAGACCCAGCTGAAGTCGAATGTACACGACCCATGTGGCAAAAACTTACACAGAATGCACTGTCATCATATGCCCATTCATTGGCAACAGTAAACTGGAATGACATAGTACCACTAACAGTGGATGAATTGATTCATAAACTCCGAAAGTTCGAAGACAATCTCACCCCCTACCATCATCTCAGCTGTGGAAAAACTGTCCCAGGATCTCAAACAATTGAGGGACGAACTATCTGATTTATCCAGCTCCTCATGTGTACCAATACACGTCTCAGCTTTTAACAAAAGGTGTCCTATTGTTTGAGAGAGGAGATACAGGAGGTATACACCATGGGCCACCCTATGGTTTTACCTGTGGGATCAAGGCGAAGACATGACAAAGTGGGATGGAAAACCTACTTCAGCTTTGGAGGAACGGGTGAGTGAACTGAAGAGGGGAGCAAGGGCCAAGACTGATCATCCCATGAGAGCTGCAGCTTCAGTCTCTGGTGAGCAGGTTCCCAGATGGAGTGGAAGAGCTGATTTTACTCCAGCTCCTGTAATAACGAAGAATAATCCCTTTCAACACGACTTAAGTGTCCAACATTGTGATGACTATTAGAGGGGCCCTGCCTCCAGCCAAGGGGAGGTAGGGGGCAATCGGATTTACTGGACTATATGGATCAGATGGCCTGGCACATCAGTCCCACAGAAGTATAAGGCAGATCTAGCAGATACCGGTGCACAGTGTACCTTGATGCCATCAAGCTGTCAAGGGGTGGAACCCATCTATATTTCTGGAGTGACAGGAGGATCCCAAGAGTTGACTGCACTGGAGGCTGAAATCAGCCTGACTGGGAGAAAATGGCAAAAGCACCCCATTGTGACTGGTCCAGAGGCTCCATGCCTCCTTGGCATAGACTACCTCAGGAGAGGGTACTTCAAAGACCCAAAAGGGTACCGATAGGCTTTTGGTATTGTTGCTTTGGAGACTGAGGAAATTGAGCGGCTGTCCACCTTGCCTGGTCTCTCAGAGAATCCTTCTGTTGTGGGGTTGCTGGAAGTCTAAGAACAACAAGTGCCAATCGTGACCACAACAGTACACTGATGGCAATATCGCACCGAGACTCCCTGATTCCCATCCATCAGCTGATCCGTAGACTGGAGAGTCAGGGAGTGATCAGCAGGACCCGCTCGCCCTTTAATAGCCCCATATGGCCAGTGCAAAAGTCTAACGAAGAGTGGAGACTAACAGTAGACTATCGTGACCTGAATGAAGTCACACCATGACTGAGTGCTGGCGTACCGGACAGGCTATAACTTCAGTACGAATTAGAGTGAAAGGCAGCCAAGTGGTATGCCACGAATGATACTGCCAATGAATTTTTCTCAATTCCTTTGGCAGCAGAGTGCAGGCCACAGTTTGCTTTTACTTGGAGGGGTGTCCAGCTCACTTGGAACTGACTGCCCCAGGGGTGGAAACACAGCCCTACCATTTGCTGATGATGATAAAGACTGATCCAGACTGCACGGGAACAGGGGCAAGCTCCAGAACACCTGCAATACATTGATGACATTATTGTTTGGGGCGATACAGTGAAAGAAGTCTTTGAGAAAGGGAGGAAAATAATCCAAATCCTGCTGAAAGCCGGTTTTGCCAAAAAAACAGAGTAAGGTGAAGGGACCTGCACAGGAGATTCAATTTTTGGGAATAAAATGGCAAGATGGACGTATACAGATCCCCATAGATGTGACAACAAGACAACAGCAATGTCTCCACCAACTAATAAGACGGAAACACAAGCTTTCTTGGGTGCAGTGGGGTTCTGGAGAACTCACATCCCAAATTACAGTTCAATTGTAAGCCCTCTCTATCATGTGACCTGGAAGAAGAACAATTTTAAATGGGGCCCTAAGGAACAACAAGCCTTTGAGCAAATTAAACGCGAGATAGTTCACGCAGTAGCCCTTGGACCAGTCCGGAACAGGCCAGATGTAAAAAATGTACTGTACACCGCAGCTGGGGAGAGTGGGCCTACCTGAAGCCTCTTGACAAAAAACTCCAGGGGAGACTCGAGGTCAATCCCTGGGCTTTTGGAGTCAGGGATACAAAGGATCTGAGGCCACCTATACCCCAACTGAGAAAGAGATACTGGCAGCCTATGAAGGGGTTCGAGCTGCTTCGCAAGTGATCGGCACTGAAGCACAGCTCCTCCTGGCACCCCGGTTGCCTGTGTTGGGCTGGATGTTCAAAGGCAGGGTCTCCTCTACGCATCATGCAACCGATGCTACATGAATTAATGGGCTGCACGAATTACACAACAAGCTCAAACAGGAAATCCCTGTTGTCCAGGCATTCTAGAAGTCATCATGGACTGGCCAGAGTTCAAAGATTTCAGAATGTCACCAGAGGAGGAGGTGATACGTGCTGAAGAAACCCCACCATACAATAAACTGTCAGAAAGTGAAAAGCAGTATGCCTTGTTTACTGAGGGGTCCTGCCATATTGTGGGAAAACATCAGAGATGGAAGGCAGCTGTATGGAGTCCTCGATGAGAAGTTGCAGAAACTGCTGAAGGAGAGGGTGAATCGAGTCAGTTTGCCAAGGTGAAAGCCATCCAGCTGGCCCTGGACATTGCTGAGCAAGGAAAGTGGACAGTACTTTCTCTATAGTGACTCATGGATGGTGGCAAATGCCCTGTGGCGGTGGTTGCAGCAATGGAAGCAGAGCAACTGGCAACGCAGAGGTAAATCCATCTGGGCTGCTGCACTGTGGCAAGATATCACTGCCCGGGTGCAGAACCTGGTGGTGAAGGTACATCATGTAGATGCCCATGTACCCAAGAGTTGGGCCACTGAGGAACACCAGAACAACCAACAAGTGGATAAACCTGCTAAGATTGAAGTGGCTCAGATGGACTTAGATTGGCAACATAAAGGTGAATTATTTTTGGCCCAGTGGGCCCATGACATTTCAGGCCATCAGGGCAGAGACACAACATACAGATGGGCTCATGAACGAGGGGTGGACATAACAATGGACACTATTGCCCAGGTTATTCATAAGTGTGAAGCATGTGTTGCAGTTAAACAAGCCAAATGGTTAAAGCCTCTTTGGTATGGAGGATGATGGCTGAAGTACAAATATGGGGAGGCCTGGCAGATTGACTATATCACACTGCCACCAACCCACCAAGGCAAGCGCCATGTGCTTACCATGGTGGAAGCAATCACTGAATGGCTGGAAACATATGCTGTGCCCCACACCACTGCCCAAACACTATCTTGGGCCTTGAGAAACAGATTTTGTGGCTACACGGCACCCCAGACAGAACTGAGTCAGACAACGGGACTCATTTCTGGAACACCCTTATAGACACTTGGGCCAAAGAGCATGGCATTGAGTGGGTATATTATATCCCCTACCATGCACCAGCCTCTGGGAAAATCGAACCGTACAATGGGCTGTTAAAAACTACACTAAGAGCAATGGGTGGGGGAACTTTCAAGCATTGGGGTACAAATTTACCAGAGGCCACCTGGTTGGTCAACACCAGAGGATCTGCCAAAAGGGCTGGCCCAGCCCAGTCAGAACTTTTACATATTGTAGAGGGCGACAAAGTTCCTGTGGTGCATATGAAGAATTTGCTGGGGAAGACAGTCTGGGTTATTCCTGCTTCAGGTAAAGGCAAACCCACTTGTGAGATTGCTTTTGCTCAGGGACCCGGATATACATGGTGGGTAATGCGGGAAGATGGGGAAGTCTGATGTATACCTCAAGGGTATTTGATTTTAGGGGAAAACAGCCGATGAACTTAACTGTATGCTGTTGCCTGCTGTGTAATACTTTTATAGCCCATGAACTAAGAAGTCTTCAGGTCACCAGCGACTAGCAGTGACTTCCCCTCAACCATCATCCCAACAGAGAATGAACTTTGATAGAACCAGACAAGTTCTGCAGTAAAGGAATGATCAGCATCAGCAGGCAATGATCCAACACTGCACACAGCCTTTCCTGCCCTGAAAGACTGTTACAAGAGATGGAACCTGACATCATGGACCGAATGGAATTGGCAGCATTATAGGGATTGGTCCATGCACTAAGAAATGATTTCTTTCTCTCGGCCTGTGAGTGTATGTGGATGTATATATATATGTAAGAGCGATGGTATATTGAAAATGTGGGATCTGAGCATGACGTAAATGGTATGGAATAAGGGGTGGATACTGTCCTGGGTTGAGCAGTAGCAGTCATTTTTCTCCTTCTTAGTAGCTGGTACAGTGCTGTATTTTTTACTTTCAGCCTGGGAATAGAGTTGATAACACCAATGTTTTTAGTTGTTGCTAAGTCATGTTTACTCTGACCAAGGACTTTGCGAGTCTTATGCTCTGCAAGGGAAGAGGGGAGGCCGGGAGGAAGCAGAGACAGGACACCTGACCCAAGCTGGCCAAAGACGTATTCCATACCACAGCACATCATGCCCAGGGAGCTAACTGGGAGTTACCTGGAAGGGCACGGGGCTCTCTTTTAGGGTCGGACTTGTTTCTGCAGGTGGTATTGTATTCTCTTCCCTTGTTATTTCCTTTATCATTATTATTATTGGTGGTAGCAGCAGTGGTTTGTGTTATACCTTAGTTACTGGACTGTTCTTATCTCAACCCGCTGAAGTTACATTCTTTCGATTCTCCTCCACATCCCTCTGGGAGCGGGGGGTGTGGGAATGTGGGGAAGGAAAGAAAGAGGGAGGAAGGGGGGGGAGTGAGTGAACGAGCTGTGTGGCTGGGTTTAAGAAGTAACTTTTTTTTTCTTCTTCAGAGATGCAAATGAAAGATTTAAAGAAAATAAATATAATAAATCAGGTGCCTAAAACCGGGCTCCTCACTTTTTCCAGCTCTGGGGTTCCTAAGCCATTGTAGCAAACCAAGCAAGGCATGGCAGATGTTACTAGCCTGGGCTACAAGAAAAGCATGACTGCTTAACTACAACTGACAGCAACTGCTTGGCTGAGGAAATATAATCAGGGCAGTCGTGTCCCCCTCCCATCCTTTGCACTCTTCTGCTTCCTCGTAATGCCTTTGCCCAAAAATCAGTTTGTCGGAGCTGAAAGCTATTTACAGAACTAAGACAGTAAAAAATGAAACCACAACAAAACAGCATTAAAACCCCAATAAAACAAAACAAGAAACCCAACCGCCCCCCCCCCCCCCAAAAAAAAAAGGAAAAGTGGCTGGTTTAGCTCTCTACATAACAAGTGCAGAGTGAAAGCAGCACACTACGTATTTTCTGAAATCCAATCTAGTTAACCGCCCCAGAGCTACTTCCAGACAGGTTTTTAGGAGAATGCTGGGAAGGAAAGTCCAAAACCAAATGTATAATGGAAAGATGCTGAAGACAGTATTATCCAAAAAGCACGTCAACCTGCTAGAAACAATTAACAGAGTAAGAGTTTCCTTACAATCAAAACATCAGAATGACATCCCAGAATCACCTCTGAATGAAGTTCACAACAAAGTGCTTATTTCAAAACAAATAGCTATAGCCAATAAATGTGCAGAGAGATGACCTATCCTCAACTGCAGTTCTACTGTATTACTGCAGTTCTACTATAGTACTGACAGATGCAGCTTCACAAATACCTGCTCTAGGTAATTTTGGCCTGTTACCAGTGGATCCTTGTCAACAGTGGAGTATGAAGTATTGAAATGCATTTTTACTTTTACCTGCTCATTTTTATTAATTTCTATTGTTTTGTATTATACCCTGAGAAGTTTTACAAAAAGCCTTATGAGCACAAAATGTCATTGATATTATGTAAGAATTGCCTCAAAAAGCATAAGGTGTAAGACATAAGCGTAAGCCCTGGCAATGAAAATCTGCCAAGAATGATGTCCTTACAGAGATGTACTTTTTTCCCTACATACACTAGAAACCACATTTCAAAAAATGTAGTGGAAGATTTTGAAATTTCGAATATATGATGTAAGAAAAATACAGACTATTGTAAAAATTGCACATTTAGTGACTAAAACTCCTTGCTTATTCCATGTCCCCATTCTGGACTCAAATGGTATGCAGAGACAACATACCTTCATGGTTGGGTCCTTCTCTACTAATGGGCGACAATATACGGGCACGGGGACGTTTTTCATGCGAGTGTCTTCCTGACCACCACTGGGACTCAGCTACGGAGGAAGAGAGGAGGAAAAAGACAGTACAAAGCTGCAAACACCAGGCTATGGTAAGAGAGATGCATAACCAATATGGCAGAAACAAAATTAATGATGTGGGTACTACTAAGGCTCCATCTCACATCTTGTATGAAACAAGAGTCCCTGCAGGGAGGGAGCAGCCTGCACTAGAGTATGCCTCTCTTCCCATGATACTGTGCCCCAGTTACAGTTAACAGAGGATACACTGCACTGCTGACAGACTGCTAACAGATGGGTTATTAATGGATGCTCCCTGCAAAGAAGTCAGAACACTGGCATTCCTTCCATCATGGCCTGAAACTCACAGAATCATAGAATGGTTTGGCTTGGAAGGGACGTTAAAGATCACCTAGCTCCAACCCACTATCATGGGCAGGGATACCATTCACTTTCAAGCCACACCGCAAGGCTCCTTCCTTTCAGATGGTCTTTGACCAGTTAAATGAACTTAGCCTATAGGCTATGAAATGAGGCTGATGAAATTTGATTTTGTGTTACTGCTGGGAAGAAGTGGGAGCAAACTGCAGTGCATTTGGTTTTTATACTAAATGACTGGTAAAGTTCTCAGAGTGTAAACAAAATACGTAATGTTCAAGCCTAGTTATAATAACAAAGGAAATAAGGCCAGGTTGGATGGCGCATTGAGCAGCCTGGTCGAGGGGAAAGTGTCCCTGCCCATGGCAGGTGGTTGGAATTGATGAGCTTTAAAGTCCCTTCCAACCCAAATCAGTCTGTGATTCTATGATCCTGTGGTTCTATGATTAAGTAATGGGGCCGGGACAACACAGTTTAATTACTTTTGGTATAAGGTAGGTTCTTTCAGCACCTTCATGCAGGCAGAGGAATGCTCCCTCCACTGATTTTGGTGGGGATACAGCAAACATTGATTTGATTTGTGTCTACCATTATCATCAAAACATACATGCATGTGAAACTTCTAACTGAAATATTTAAGGACTAAGGCTAAGGTTACCAGTGGGATAGCTAGATCTCCCCTGGTTTTGCTGCGAGGGACAATGCCCCTTCAGCCTACCCAGAGAAAGGTTCCTACCTGCTTGTACTTGGCAGGGAGGCTCCAGCCGCAGGCCTGCAATCGCCCATCATCATTCCGCACATGCTCCCGGACCTGGCGATACTGTTCCCGTTTCTGTTCACGACGTACTGAGGATGTGCAGTCACTGAGGAGAGAACCAACAGTGTTGCTTCTTAGTCTGGGGTTAAAAACAGAAACTGAAGGTTGAGGGAGCATCACCATAGCAGGAGGAAACATAAAGCAAACTAAATCCATCTTTGAAAACAGATGCAGGACATCAGAGAGAGAAAAACTCTGTTAGGAAACAGAGACAGGCATCCTGCATCTGTAACTCCAGGCCAAATCTCCGTTATCTCCACTTCAATGCTCCAAAAACCATTCAGAAACAGGGAATCAACTGGCTCTCAATAGGTTTTTTAAATATCATTCCAAGATTAAAACCAAATACTGTATACTAAATGTGCTGTGAGAGAACTTTTGTCTTCACCTAAACTCCCCGTCAACAGGGTCAGGCAAGACATTTCACCCTGCTGTCCCAGTGCTGCCATCACTCTCTACCACAACAGCCCTACTTCATTCTATCACAGTCTGCAAACATGAGTGCAGAACCAGGGTTGAGGCCAACTCAAGTCTACAGTGGTCCCCTGCTGAGATGAACCATCACAGCCTAGAGCGCCACAGCACTGTTATGTTTGGAAGGACAAAGTTTGCTGAGCCCACCACCCATGTGGTAACTGATGAGTGAAAGATCACAGAGATAAACCAAAACCACAAGGAACAGAAACGCATTAACACCACACAGACCTTTTTTAACACAGAAAACAGATTATTTTAAGAAAAGCTCCTATTTGGGAATGCTGCAGGGTGACGTGGCTTGGTACACAGCATGAGAACTCACTCTTCAGGGAAGAACTCTAGGGTGCGGCTGCCAGAGGAGATCTGGCACATGGTGTGACTGCGACGCTGGCTGAACCCTGCTGTTGTTGGAGACTTGTAGTGGATGTTCACAGATGGGTAGGTCCTCTTTGCTGGTGGGGGACTTGAGGAAGAGCTGAACAGACGGCTAAAGCTGAGGACAGAAGAAGACCCAGAGATAAGAGAAAACATACCGGCAGAGATCACACACCATAGATTCACAACTAGGGAAATGAGGTATGCAATCAGGGGTTGTTAAACCCTTCATGAAAACTGCCCTATTTCAAACAGAGAGCCAAGTCCTCAGTTTGATTGACATAAGGAGGTTTTAGCTTCCAGAAACAAATACCTTCTGAAAACAGCCCTTTATTAAAACTGATTGTGAGTGTATGTATATTGCCATTCCAGGATACTTATGATCTTTTTCATTTAGTAAAACAAAACCAGTACAGAGGTTCAGATCTGGTTTTAATTTCACTAAGAACAAAGGAAGCCCTTGAAGGCAAATGGGTTCAGCTAGCAACACTTTTAATTGACATTTCACTAATGTTGAAGTCTACTAAGTTGCTGTCTAAAGTAGAATTGGCAACACTTCCCCTTTTCTCAGTCTTATGCAAAACACCAAAGAACTTACAACTGCCAAATGGTGGACTTCTTCTTCTCCTGGACGGATGGGTGTTCACGGGAAGCTCTAACGACAAACACAACAGAAGCAAGTTAATTTCAGCATCTCTTACCCAAGCTTTTGCCAACGAACAGGCCATTTCCATCAAGAAAGCCATGTCAAGATTCGTAATTCATTCTGACATGTTTCAAAACACAGCAGAGGAAGTGAGCACACACAACTATTTTATGTTTCAATGCTGACATGAAGTGATAGTAAGTGTGTTCAACTTAAAGTTTTATCAACTCCCTGAAACATTATCAGTACTAGGCTGGTAACTATAAACCCCAGCATAATATTCAATTCAAGCCATAGCCTTTAGAAGTCAATTAGAAGCAACGTTCTTCCCTACAGCTTCTTCTAGTGTAATTAGCTCACAAAAAACAAGATAAAGAACTGCCCAGCGTCTCCAAAGCAAAATGGCAACTTGAGATTTGCACCCCAGGTTCAGGAATAAGAGAGAAAGAATTTAGCTACTAGGAGAGAAGCATCTACAGTTTACAGAAACTTTCAGCACTTCTCAACCTATCTATTGGTGGGGGTTCCACTGATCACAAGGTCAGCCACAGCCAGGTTCTCTCCTAAATAGGAATATTCACCAATATCCAGTCTCACCTGATCATCTCTGTCCACCTGACAGCCTCCTGGAGCTCCATTAACCTCTCTTTGTATTGATTGCGCTCCATCAGAACCCGGGCCATTTCCACACGGGTGAAGCGGCGACGCTGAGCTATGGGAATGTTGTCCTGCAGAGGGGAGGAGCACTGCTTCAGACAACAAAAGACGGAATGGGACTGATGTTAGTATAGGGCAAGTCAGGAGTCAGAAAGATAGATTTGTTAGTTTGCTTCCTGCTCTGTTTGATTAGCCCCAGAATTCCCCATTAGGAGGTGCTAATTCTAGACAAGTGAGCTCCAAACTACAGCCCATGGACTTTTGGGGTATTCTACCAACCCACGGAAACTGGAATAAAATCCATCATCAAACTAAAAACTCCATGCAGGGACTATTGCCAGCAAGGCGTTTTCGTATCTGCAAGGAATTATGAGAATACACAGTGGTCCATTGATCCAGAAGTTTGGAAATCAAACTTTTAGTTCATTAGCAAAGCCAGGCATCAGCAGCAGGGAGCTACCACATAATGCTGTCCATTCCCTCAACATGACTAAGAAGGAGGCATTCTGTAATAACACACTGATAAAGGTGCAGGGCACAAGAAATTGAAGGAAAGCCTTTTCCTCTCTGGTGACACAACTTGGCCTTCCAATGAGGGCTTAGGAAGCAGCAGGAATGAGGTTCGGTTTGTCTCTTTTGAGTGGGAAATGAGAGTAACATTGCTAAGCTGGGGAAAATATTTGCCAAAAAAAGAAATTCTGAAGATTTTGGGAACTCATTACTAGGAAGTGGCACTGGGTTGTCTTTGTATTGGTAATTCCCAACCTCAGCCTGGCTGGTGAGTACTGGTGGAGCTGGAATAGCAAAAATTAACCAAGTCCCTCTCCAGCCTCCCTGGACTTGGAATAAACCTGTATGAGCAGTCAAAACAAGAAATGCATAAATTAAAAGGAATTTTACAAGCTTTTTTCTTTTAATTAAAAAAACAGACCTTCTGTCAGCTCAGCTTAAAAGAAATTCATCCCTCCTCCGCATTTTACAAGCATAACTTGAAAATTTTCTTACCTACCTAAACTCTCAACAGAACAAGTTTATCTCAGTTAAATAAAAAGAATTAGGCTCAAACTGAGTCTCCTCCAGTACCTTTCACAAAGTAGGAACACAGTAATATTGAAGTGTATCTAATTCCCTGTCCTAGCAGAATGACACTGACATGGAAAAATCTCTGTTACTACTTAGGCTTGGGTTGAGTTTTTTTTGGCTACAGCTCGTCTTTGTTGAAAAACCTCTAGCTTAGCCAGAACAGTTGGAAGAGCTGTCATGCCCATAAGCCTTCTTGGCCTGCACTCTGTAACAGGCAGTACTGGCTTGTGTAAAACAAATAATGAGAAAAACAATGCTGCAAGACTGAATTACAGAACTAATACAAGGCAGCTGTTACTGCTGCAGAGCTGACTGTATAACCTGAATTTCTCTGCACAATGTCCTCACGGCTTACAGTCTCCTTGCCAAAGTGAAGACAAGTGTTTTTGGAGAAGCCTGACTATCACAAGACACTGAGAGAAATCTCACTGCACACTAGGCTTTAATTCAAAATTAGGGAGAAGCAGGTAAACGGTGTCAGCTGTTCATCAAACTGTGTCAGCTGCTAATCTTTTCAAACCAAACTATGGTTTGAAAGTCCTCTGAAGAGGCAATCTCATGGCTAGCAACACCCATCAGCAAAAACCCTCAGTTTACCAGCTTTAGCTTCAGTGTTAACAAAGGCAGATCACTCTGCATCTTGGGACTAGTATATCTGAAGTAATAGAGAGTAAGTGTATAAACCCCCTTTCCCCACAGGCATTTTAGTAATGTAATATACCAATTCTGTACAGAGATAGCTGCTTACATCCTCCACCTCCTCTTTGGGTTCTCGTCGGGCAACAATGGCTTCAGATTTCACTCTAGGAAAGAGGAAGAAAGGTATCCAACTAGCAAGTGAAACCACAGCTAGCTCTCAGGTTTTAGGAGGAGAACCATCTATGGGATGTTCTGTTTGCATGCATCACACGGGAACACTTTCGAACTGTCAGCTAACCATACAAACCATGAGATGGCTCTCTAATATTTTTCCCTCTCTCTTGCAGCACATTACTCTGAGCAGCCTCACCAACATCACCCAATTTATTTGGAACATTTGATGCAAGCACCAAAATACTGACTGCTGAAACAGTCCAGCCAATTTCTGTTTCAGAGCCATAGTCTATGTTCAAATGTTTGATGAGATCTTCACCATGGGAAAACTGAGCCATTATCAACAGCAAAAATACTGGCTCAAGTTCTTCTTCTGGGTCTCTTCTGTTTTCAGTGCAGTGAAAAAAGCTTCTAAAGGGAAGGACAGCTTGCCATAATAGTAGAGAACAGCACATCCATGTTAATAAAATAACATTTTACTGAGTGCTTTTAGTTTCTTTTAACTCCATACCAAGGTGCAGTCATACAATCCCCTCTGAATTACACGAACTTTCATTACCAGTATAGACACTGCATAAAAAAAAAAAAGCTGTCTCCATCTAAAAAAACACACACTTGTCATTTAGAAGTCCATTCCCCTACAGCATATTTATTATATTATACACATTATATATTTTATGAGACTCAAAAGACACTAAAAATATCAGTCTTATTTCCACTGCTTGTGAGCCTTTCATTTCAGACATTTTGAACACCTAAATGATCAGCCTGTGTTATTGCTGGTCATTCTGTGCTCAGATTACAGAGGCAACCTTCCAGACTCCAGCTGCAAAACCAACATGTCCTCTTCACTGAGATACTGCAGTGCAAGTTAAAACCTAATTATATTGCTTTGAGCTCCATGTGACATCTTTAGTTTTATGGCTATGAAATCGTCACAGGCTTTGCTAGGCATTCAGGCTTCAGTTTCTCTAGATGGAGTGGAAAATAAGAAGTGGGATCACTCCAAATGCTACCTGCATAGGACTTTAAAATCTCTTCTGCCTCTTCTTCTCCTTTTGTGAACAATGAAACAATTGCCAATACTGGCATTTAAATACTGTTTGTGGGAATCTGTATTAGCTCTTTCATTAACTGAATGATCATTCATTCCCCTCAGAGCTATACTGGCTGCTATGAGGATGAAACTCTTGACAGTTTCCTTCAAAACTGGTGGATTTGAAACTCCTTTTTTTTTTTTTTAATTGCAAATTGAAACTCTGAACTCTTCGCTCCAGGAAGCCTGGATTTGCTGCAGAATCCTATTCCTGGGGAGGAAAACCGCAGGTTTTATAAAGTTCAATAATCCAATTCAGTAAATACAACATAACACTAAAAATATCTCCTAGCCAGCTACCACCAGCCTTGAAGTACTCTGTAAGGTCCCTTGAACTCCATGAGGGGGAACACAGTAAAACCAGCAGAGGAAATGGGCTTAACACTCATGTCCTCCCAGCTTCCTTTTCACTCACCTTTTCAGCTCCTCCTCCAGCTCCTTGACTCTGGTTTCCATTTTGGCTTTGGCTTGCTTTGTTGCTTCAAGCTCTCCCTTCAGCACTTCCTGCTCTCCAGACAGCTGGTCTACCTTGGCAATCAAATCATTCTTCACAACGTTCAAAGCATTTCTTTAAGGTGTGAAAGGGACAGTAAGCAAAAATGCCCAAACCAGTTGACAGTTGAAATGGGTGTATTTAAACAATTCAGAACAGCTATAATTCATCAAAAGACGATTTGGGCAAGATGGAGATGCAGAAGAACACAGGATCACCGTAACTGTGATGAGGTTTGGCCAGTTCTGAATCCTGACTGACAGACCAGCATCTCCTCAAAAAGATGGGAGAATACTGCAGGGAGCAGGTGCAAAGGTAACCTATCACCTGTATAAGGCTCAAATCTGTTTTTAACACACTGAAGATCTGAAATACAACTTTCGTAACTGCTGTTATCTGTAATTGTAGATAATTGTGGATGATGCTGATATAAATAAGCATTTCCAATACCTTAAATCTTTAAGTATTTTAAAATCTTTAACATCAGCATCCTATCATAGAAAGTTCTCAAACTCTGCCTTCAGAGTACTCTACCTTCCTCTTCTTGGCTGCTTAGATTTACTAGCTGGTTTGCCAGCCTTTCTCGAAAAATAAGTCCATTACATTGTCTGCTTCTCCACTACCATCTCTTTAATCTTTGAGAAGTCTTCTCAATAGTAATTACCTTTCCAAATGGCAAACCTTGCAAATAAAAACTTCAAACCAACAATATCCTCACAGAGGATCAGACCCACACCTAGATAACCACTGAAGTTAATTAAAAGCTTGGCACTGATTTCAGTTGGGATCAGACCCTAACATCACATGCCTAAGGGACTGCAAGTGCCTCCAGAAAGGGAACAGTTAGGAAACCTGCTCAGAAGAGCAATTCCTCTTCTACAATTGAAGAAACAACAAGTATTCAAGAGAACCTGTTAGACAAACAAGCAAGCCCCTGTGAGGCCAGAGTTTTGTCCAAGACCTACTTCAAGATGATATGTCATTCGTAACTACTAGGCAGGTCGTTCAGAGCACACAAGTTCCTTACTTGGTTTCCAGTAGCTGCGAATTCTCCAACAGCAGATTCCCCACTTCTTTGCCCATTCCTGTAAAGAAAGGCCAGGAAGTTTTCACCTGCTCTCCTAGAAATTTGACACTTGTGTGGCACTGCCTGACTCATGCTTGAGGAAGAGAAATTGCTTTTGTTAGGCTTCCCTAGGCTTTTGTATCCTGCTGTGGAGACTGGAGTACCTCTTGCTGAAAGACCATGCAGCACAAGCAAAGACACCCATGTGTCCTTCTGTAAAGCGCCCAAATGCAGACCTAGCTTCCTACTCCAAACTTTCACAGGCTCCCTTAAGAGGGACAGAGGAAAGCTTCACTAACGCCAATCAGAGGAAGTCAAGTCAGTAACTCCTGGTTCAGCCATGAACTACTGCAACCACTTTTTATCATCACTCATACAGAAAGAAGGAAGAAGTTCATGGGTTTTTCACAGCAGACAGCAAAACACTGTCAAAATTGCTGGCCAGATCTGCACACCAGTGGTTTTCTTTCCTTCTCAGTATAAGCTGGATTTTCTGTTTCGCAGTACCAATTTGGAATCATGGTTGTGACCAGTTTCATGCATATGAAAGGCTTCCCATTATCAGCCTTCCACGAGAGCAATTTTAATAAGACTTCATATTGTCTGTTGATCTCTCTACGTTTAAAAGTTTTCTCACACATGTTTAAAATCTGAAGTCTCAGTCCCATCACTCAAGACCCACATCCAAAACATGTACATCAGACACACTGCACTTGCGCTTGGACATCAACGTACAATGACTGCAATATGCAGATTGGGATGCAAGCGCTTTGAAAAATATAGGGCTAAGAGTGAAAGTCAAATTCAGTTATTTCACAAAACCAAATGGAAAGGAATTCAAGGACCAAAAGCACATGTGGATTGTTTCCTGCTGCCAGGATCTTGCTGGCTCCCAGCGTCAGCTTCTGTCTTACAATGGGGAATAGTGGCCACCTGAGAACTGAAGGCAAAGAGGCCTCTCCCTGTTGTGGAACAATGCTGAAGGTTGTAGCTCATTTCTCACTACAGATCCCAGAACATGAAGAAGCCTCACAACCATCAGTGTGTGTGCTGAAGTGCTCCTTGTCCTGCCCTCTGAACTACCGCTTCCTTTACAGCAAAAACATCAACAGTTTTCATGAACCATTATTTGATGACTGTTAATTAATATTTGCAATGAAATAAAAACAACACAAACATGAAGTAAATGGAAGTTAAGAAAAACATGGTACCATACAGGAAGTGAGAACACATCACAACACTCCTCTTCCCACAGTTAAATGGGATGAATTTATGATGGCAAAAGCAAATTCCCAGCAAGAACAAGTAAGATGCAGCATTTTCAAGTAACTTCTGGGAAATCAGTAGGCAGGTAATTAATCACTTTGATGTTTCAGGCAAAGTGTTCATTGGATGCTGTGTTACAGAATACTGCAAATAGCAAAAAAGACACTAACTGCAGAGTAAATTCAAGTGTGTTTTTGGTTTGGTAAGTGACCTATAGCCCTTTCTTTTATAGCATGCCATGTGTTGATTAGAAGACCAAGAAGTCACCACTTTATTAAATTCTTTTAAATTATGTTCCTTTTTAGTGATTCTACAAATGATCAAATATCCGGCCACTAAGACATTAAAATGGCACAAGCACATTACAGATGCTGAGGGACATCAAGGGAAAAAGAGTTCAGCCCAAGTTTTTTTTGGACTAAATTTTTTTCATCCTTGAGTCATCTATCCTTCTCTGCAGCTGTTCTGGGGAGAGAAAGGAACTCAGTGAAGAGAGTGAGCTATCATACCAGGACTAAAAGCCATACAGCATCCAAACATCAGCATCCTCAGCACACCTTCTACCTTATTAGTGTGTGACACAGTGCAGCCCAAACTTTTAACCAGTGAGAGGTCTGAAGGGCTAGTCTTGCAATCAAGAAATGGATGAAGCCTCCGAGAGCCATAGAATATATGGTAGAAGATAACGTTATGCAGGCTGTAATGGGACGGTCCTACTCATGGGAAAAAAAAACCCAAAACACCATGGAGGGACTAAAAGGAGATCTCTTTACTCCTTTGTGGCATGAAGCAAAGGGAAGAGACATCTGGAAAGAGCCCTAAACAGAGCCCATCCTACACTGTCCACCTTCCATATCCAGGCAAATAGTATGAACCATCAAAGTGGATAATCAACCACAAGAAACAGAGGAGAATCCCCAAGTCACCGCTACTGACCAGCTGCGTCCTGCTTCTTGGAAAGGTGACACCATCATCACAAAAAAAACAAACCAAGGAAATGCAAGACACATGGAGGGATGTTGAGTGAATGGAAGAAGTTCAGGAAAAAAATACACATTAAAAAAAAACAAACAAAAAAGAAAAAGATACAGATAAAAGATAAAAGAAAAAAGGCCTTCGCCTTACCAAAGAAATCATCCCGTACTATGAGAGCCATCCCATACGAGAAAGGGAACAGAAAGAGATGGGGACAAAGGGGAAGAAAGGAAGAGAAAAACAAAAGCAGCCATTAAGTACCAGTCTGTAAATAGCAAACAGAGCAGCTCATCAGCATGTGTACATCTGTGTGTGGTGCCAGTAGAGGTGATGCTCAACAGTAACTAATCTACACTTGTTTTGCTGCAGCCTGGCCTAAGAGAGATTCACACTTCAGATGTCAGGACAAGCTCAAAATGAGTTTCTTCTATCTTCATCATTTTCCCTGCACTAGAGGTGTCTGTTTCCCACCCTCACAAGAAGATGGTCCAACAGACATTATGAACAAGGAGAGGGAAGGATAAGGGCAGGAGGAAAACAAAAGGAGCATGGATATCAAAGCTCTCATCTGGACTTTTTGCAAAAGCACAAATCAACCTTCCCAGTCTGACAAACTCCAACTCAGCTTCAGCAGGAGGTTTTCTGAGAAACGTCCATGAAAAAGTGGCTCACAGTAAAAATAGTTTGAACTAAAAGAAAGGATGATGCCATCCCTTTCCTTTGTAACCCTAGAGCCAACTGCTAGAGGTGCCGGGTAAAGGAATGTGACAGAGCTCACTATCACACAGTTGTTATGGTACTGAATCTGCCTTTACTTCATCCAGTTTGCACTGAAATCAAGAGAGATCCCCCTGACTTCATTTGAAATTGCATCAAGGCCCAAGTGCCTTTGATGGAAAGGTGCAAGCCTTCTGACAACAGAGCACAGCCCTAAGGCAGCAAGTCTCCTCCACTAAAACAAGACAGAGCTATCACAAGTTCTGCCATAAAGGCCAAGCTTCCATGCAAGACAGAGGCTGTGCCACTCTAATCCATCAAGCATCTTTAATGTTACTACAGCTATCCCAGAAGGCCAGTGTGAATCCACCAACCCACAGTGACTACCATGGACATAGGGGGATTCCTCACAGCACAGTTCACTGAGAGGACAGTGGGAACCTCACTCAGTTCCGTGCCCACCCAAGCTCTGCTCCAACCGTAGCATCTGTCCTGACAGGAAAAAACAGTTTGAGCCCCAAGAACTTGAGTGACAGGCCAGTGTAGCAAACCTGCATAAAGCCACACAAGAAAAGCTTACTGAAAGGCAACAGGTGTGAGCATAGAGTAGGGACATCCTGTTGCCCAAGGACCCACCGGTGCAAGGCAACCAAGCAAGGTGGAGGTAGGAGAAGTCTGCAAAGCCAACCGTGTTTGGACAAGAGCAGGGGAGTATCACACGTGTATACCACATCATTTGACCTCAACAAGGTAAAAAGAAACAAGAAAGGAAACTGAGGAAAGGAGATACACACCTGAGAACTCCCCTATGGGCCATGTCCAGCGAAGCACAGAGAGACAGGGGGAAGAAAAGGAAGTGGAAAAAAAGGGTCAATCAGTGACTGAAACCAACAAAACAAAAAAAATTGTTAAAAAAAACTTAACAATGATTCAGACATTTCAATGTCAAAAGGCATGAAATAGTAAGGACAGGACCTGCCATGACTGTAGATGGCATGACTCTACATACTGGACATAAAAAAAAAAAAATTAAGGGAAGGTAATCTGTGGTGCAATTGCAACCACATGCCTCAGCTACCTCCAGTTTTCCAGACATGAATCACATCTTCCTGGATAAACCTTTATTTTCCCTTTATTTTCTCTTTATTTAGTTGTGTATCACTAAATGCAGAAAAGCTAGTTCCCACTACCTTCTCCTTTCCACTCCCCTTGTGATTTTAGCAACTAGATCTTCTGATAACACATGACCTCTTCAATGATACTTCAGCCTGCAAGAGACAACTAGTTGCATTTAAAAGACTGGGGGGGGGGGGGGGGGGTTGATTTTTTTTCACAGTGCAGTGCTGGGATGCAGTCTGATAATCCCATTTCAACTATGAAGTATAAACTTACCACTAACATAGCTGAATTTCTGTCTTCACCACAAAATCCTGTTATTTGAAGGGATGTTTTAATCTCCAAAGCAAACACAGTTGGGCATCCTAAAGCTGAAAGAAAGGACCTGCCCATAGTGCATAATCAAACTGCTAGTTCTCTTTCACAGAAACTCTTGGGATAGGGAAAAGCAGGCAGTAGGAGATGGAAGAAGGGCAAGCTACCAAGGATCAGGAGGCAAGAACTTGTGATGAGCATCGCAGAATGGGGAATGGTTTGGGTTGGAAAGGACTTTAAAGCTCATCCAGTTCCAACCCCTGCCATGGACAGGGACACCTTCCACTAGACCATATCACTCCAAGCACCATCCAACCCTGTCCACTGCCATGGATGGGGCAGCCACAGCTTCCCTGGGCAACCTGTGCCAGTGCCTCACCACCCTCACAGGGAAGAGCTTCTTCCTAAAATCTAACCTGAACTTCCCCTGTTTGAGTTGAACGCCATTCCCCTTTGTCTTGTCACTATAGTCCCTGATGAAGAGTCCCTCTCCAGTATCTGTATTAACAAGTGAATATGCAGAAAACTAGTGTTCCTAAGGCTGTAGTAAGTAAAAAGGGAATTTGATCTACAATTACTACTAGTAAATAATTGTTTGCGCTCCATATTTTTCTCCATACTTTCTATGCAAACTCATGTATATAAAGCAGTATTAGTGGCAGCAGAGGGAACCCACATAAATGTTATTATTTTATATACAACAGCACCTCTTGTGTACCAAGAGATGATGGCTGCTTTGCAGATATCCAGAAAGAATGAGTGAGATTTTCCATTCAAGAAACAAGACCTGCCTGCCAGCTACTGCTCAATGGTAATTTCAGTAAGATCCTTCTACTTTAAAGTTCTCTTCAATGAGATTTCTCTTCGTTTAAGAAACTGAGTCCAAAAGCAGAGAACAGGCTTCAAAGACTGATCACCAAATTTTGTGAGACAGCTGAAGTAGTATTAAAATTTTACTTAGGTGGCATAACCTCACCTAATCTCTTGATGTATACGGAAAAGTCCAAATAAGACCCAGAAAGAGAATTCTTCTGGATTGTGGATCTTGTTTCTTACATCACAACCATAAAACAGAATTTCCTCTATGGCTCTTCAAACTCAAAGGTAAAGCAGGAAGAGAGAAAAATTACTCTAACAAGAAAGGCAAAAGTTTGAGTAATTTGAGTGGAAGAAGACTTAGTGCTTTCTATTGCACAAAGCCAAAAAACAAGTACAAATCTCATTTCTTGGTCAGAGATATGACCTCTAAGACATCTCTCTGCCTTTCTTTGTACAATCCTGGCAACATACATGTTCATTAAAATTTCTCACAGAAAACTCACAGAACCACCCGATTTCATCACAGCCCATCTCCCAGGTTTGAAAAGGAACCAAGAGAAGCCTTCCTGTTCTGCTAACCCACCATGTGATCACTTGCAGGAGTTTTGATGTTCCACTCAAACCAGAACACTGTCCCAGCACAGAAATGGTATCTTCATAAGCCACACACACTATGTGGTTTTCATAAGCTACACTTAACACAGGCACTGTTCAACCCAAAATCAATCACTGGCCTTTAAGCAGCTTTATTACTGGAAGAGGTGAAGCACCTTTGACTTCTGCTACTTTGACTTTAACTGCTACTGTGGTGATGGACCTTACAAAGTTTAGGCAACTAAAATCTCTGGCCCTTCGAAAACAACAGTCTGAATTTGTCACTGATCTACAGGGTAATCCAAAGGGGAAGTGGATTTCCAGAAGGCAGGTTTCCAGAAGTGGAGAACAGGTAGTCCAAAGCTGTTCAGACACCAAGCAAGTAATTTTCTTGATGAGTAACTTGTAGTAGCTGATGTCCCATCCATTTGCGGGAGAGAAGGAAAGGAGCAGTTGGCACAGTGACTAGTGGAAGACAGCCATAGAATCAGCTATGCACTGTCCCAGATAAGCATTGATAAGGAAGCACCTGAGGACCAAGATAAAACTCATGGCAATGGCAAAATTGTAATTGGCTTTGATGCTTTGATTCTGCTAGAAGAGTTCCTGGTAACATATGAGGGCTGGCTAACCAACATTCATTCAGTAATAGATAGATGAAGCTTTAAGCATCACAGGTAGTTCCTATTGTTATCTGCACTTTAAGCAGTAGTCCCAGTCCTTCTGCAATGACTGCTAGCATCCAGATGATTCTCAACCTGGAAATCTTGCTCTTCCTTCTAAATTCTTAATTTTCTAAGTATCTGCACGTGCTGCCCCAATGGCAGGCAGAGAAAGCCTATGCATTCCTCCTGAATCTTCTGTAGGCTTTTTTCTTCTGTCAGTTTCGAGTTGGAGGTGAAACATTAAATGTTTTAACACTTCAGGCAACGGTCATCAATCCATGCACAAAAGCTCTCCTGCATGTTGCAAGGCTAACACCATGCTTCCAAAAAAAACCAAACCCCAAACCTACCTATATCAAAAAGGTATTGCAAGCATTCTGGTGATAGTTTGGATCTTGTTCTTAGATTCCAGTTACATTATTACTTACAAGAGTAACATTTTCACAGATACTTTGTTTTAGATAAAGCAAGTAGTATAGTATTAATATCCTTTCTGAAGTCTTCAGCCCACATCTTCATGGTGAAGTCTCCAATGAACAGGGCAAAATCTATCCTCTCTGCAGAAACACAACTTTTATAGGGTCCCAATACAAGACTGGTATTCAAAGCTGATACAAGTATATTCCTAATTAAATTTCTGCAAAGGTGAACTGCTGCCAATCTGTGACATGATTCAACTCATCCTCTTCTGGACACACATAGAGAACCAAACTTAGAAGATTATCCACAAGCAACATCAGTAATCACCAGAAAGGAAAAGCACATTTTCAGATCATATCCCTTGCATAAAAGGCATATTTTCGGAGTTCTCATGTCTCCTAAGTCTCCTTAAATCAAGCAGTAAAATGGAAAGTGAGCTACACAGTCATAACTTCATCAGCTGTCCATGTTATCTGACTATTCATATTGTTCTGATTCAGGAAAACAGTCAGCAGGGACTTAAAATTCTGTCACAAATTAAGGTCTAGTAATCAAGAGTCCAACACCAGAAAGTATGCCAAGGGCTACCTGAGGCAAAGATGTTTCTCTGACTGCTTCAAAGTGCAACTCATGAATACAGAATACAACCAGACTTCAGGCATTACAAGCTTCTTCAAAATCAGTCTAAAAAGTGGATTACTACATGTCTTAGACTGACTGTAAAAGGGTAAAAACTCCAGTACAGACCATAATATTTCCATATAATTTAAATTTCAAAAATTTAACAAAAGGAGTTACTTTCTCCCAAATTTCGAACAGTCTTTATTCCAAGTGAAATTGCTAATATGTAAAATTACTTGAAATTTGGAGGAGGAAGCAGAAGGAACAGATTTTGTCTTTGAGCTGTTTGTGTGGGAGAATCCTGTAGAAAAATAACTTATGCATATAAAGACAACCCAAATAAAGGTTACCCAACAGTTTAAGTTATTTTCTGAGTAAGCATTACTGTACTGCAGGTACATAGTTCAGTCACATAATGTCTCTATTTCCCATGCCGTTTTTTTAAATCTAAACATTCAAGTTCTGGGAGAAAAAAAAATAAAAAATGTTTAAGTGCCTCTAGAAGCTTAACAAAGTTGTCACTGTACCAGAGAAAACAGAATGGTTCTGAGCAAGGTTTTACCTAGCAGATCTGCTCCTTCGTCAACATCTCCGATAACCTCGGACCCTGCTGTGGAGAGTTCATGATATAGAGAGTCTGTGTTGATGCCAAATGCCTTGTTCACAATCCCCTGTGTTGGGCTGTTGTTGAAAGAGAAAAAATGAAGGACTCTTGTTACTTGGCAACACTGAAACTAAAACATTTCTGAAATACCAGACCACTGAAATCAAAACCTGAGAGCACATTCCACCCCTTCATCATAAGGTGATTCAGAGAACGTATTGATTAAAGAAAAAAGAATGGTTTATTTGCCATATCAAGAGCAAGTACCCATCATGTACAATGCCAAAGCTCACATACCTGACCTCCTTTTAAATCATAGCAGTTAAAGACTATTCAATATTTGACATAAATATTCAACTCACAGAAGCTCTCAGCTCTGACTTTTCTGCACACTCCTATCAGTTTAGATAGCAACCTTAGATAGTAAGATCAGATAAAGACTCAAATGCTGAAAAGAGCAATGGTCTTTTTTCCTTCACCAACTAGTAAATGAAATCACCCTGAAGGTTTAGTTTCTTTTTTGGGCGAGTCTGTGTACCAAAATGCTTTCACTTGTCAACATAACCTATTTCATGAAAGGTAAATCAAAGTTAATGTTTTCTAATCATTCTTTCTAGGAGCACATTTCCACCTCTTACTGCCATCAAAAGGTACAAATGTTTCAGCTATCTAATTATCTCCTTCATCTGCCTCTGAGAATTGTCCCTACATCCCACATATTCTGCTGGGAGCTCAGCTGTATGTGGTTTTACAGGTGAGAAATGCATCTGTTACTGCTGCTCATATCCTTTTCTAGGAGGGTGCTCAAGAGGGCATATCTAGTCCAGATTCAGACTGTGAGAAAACTTCACCTTCACTTTGTCAGGCTACTGTCTTCTGCATACCTGTAAGAGTTAAGGATGTGGTTTTGCCACTCTAGTACCAAATTATCCACTAGATGAGGGTAAAAATTAACAAATCCTGTAAAATTAACCCCCCAACCTCAGTAAAAATGAATCAAGGAACCTAGACTAATAATTTTACACTTAACACATGCCACACAGAAATACAGTAGCAGTATCAATGGCCTCCAGGGAGCCTCCTATTTAACACAAACTGGGTAATGGATAGGAACCAGAGCACCACAGTAGTTCAGTGAAGGTCTGAGAGAACTCTCAAGGTTCTGCGTGCACAGATGGGTTAAAATTGCTCTGACCAGCTGTATGAGGAACCACACCCACCCACTGCTCCAAGGTCTTCAGTCCTTCTCTGAGCTACATGTAGGTGTAGTGTCTTCAGCCCTGTCTCCTGCTCCTCATGGGTAGCACTAGGCCTAATTCATCCCATTGCCTCATCTGGGGCTGCTCACTAAGCTCATAATCAGTGCTCTACCCTCTTTGCTCAGAACCTGAGGGACTGGGATTGCTGGGATTACTCCTGCTTGTCTTCTCGTGGAGCAGCCCTGCTCCTGCTCTTGAAAAAAAAAAAAAAAGAAAAAAAACTTGCACTTAAAAAAACAGAACTGAAAAAAAGCTTGAGGTTTTGAAACTGGATTCAGAACTGATCTCTCATAAGACACATGCATCTCTGCTCTGGGGAGATGCCCCCCATGTAGTCCTGTGTCCAGCTCTGGGGCAACACCACAAGAGGGATGTGTTGCTGCTAGAGCGAGTCCAGAGATGGCTACAGAGATGCTGCAAGGGCAGGAGCATCTCTGATCTGGAGACAGGCTGAGAAGCTGGGCTTGTTCAGCCTGGAGAAGAGAAGGCTCCTTAAGGGGAGACCTCAGAGCAGTTTAGTGTCTAAAGGGTGCTTATCAGAAAGATGGAGAGAGAATTCTTACCAGGGCCCGTACTGACAGGAGAAGGGGTAACAGTTTTGAACTGAGAGAGCATAGATATAGATTAGGTATGAAGAAACAAGTCTTTACCGTAAGAGTGGTGAGGCACTGGAACAGGTTACTGAGGAGTTACAGTTTCCTCACTGCTGGAGGAGTTCCAAGACCAGGCTGGATGGGGTTTGGAGCAACCTTTTCTAGTAGAAGGTGTCTCTGGCTGTGGTAGGGAGGTGCAAGTAGCTGATCCAAGCCAAACTATTCTACCAGTTTATGATCTTTTCCCTCTTCTTGACAGCTTAAGCTCATGTTCACTTTGCGCCTCAAACCTTTTGTTGCTACACCTCTCTGTTCTCTGATCTAGCAAGGCAAACAAGCTCAGCTCTGGGTCAGCTGGACAGGTCTTTGTGCAGATTATCACCAAACATTTGCTGCCTCCAGAGAACTCGAAGAAAGTCAGAACCCCTCATGTCATACTCAGCAGAATATATGGACTTTCTAAAACACCTGTACCTTGAACTCACAGTAATCCACAGCATCCATTCCTCACGCCTCATAACAAGCAAAACAGCACACAGTGGAAATTCACAGTCAATACCTGTTCCCAGTACGTTCTAGGCGGGGGTCTTGACACATATCCAGCTCTGGGGTAGAGTCTATGATGTCCTGAACATCAGACCACTCATCACTGCTGCCCATTCCTATGTAAGACAAAAGATACGATCTGTAGTATCAGGAATTTCACAGGATGGTGTTCCTTGAAGTGACTGTTTCAGCTTTGAATATCAACATTTCAAAACTTTACAGTGTCAAGTCTTAAAATAGGAACAGAAAGTGGCTGATCACCTGGAGTCATAAATGCAGTGCTGGGAAAGTGCCCTCACAATTCCAGAGCATGAAGACCTCAAGCGTCTCCCTCCCAGCCCAGAGTATCACCAAGGTCATTGGCCTGAATCCTCATTAAAGAGTGATAACCAGCAATATTTCATCCATTAAATGACAAATAAACTTTATTTTTCTGTCAATAAAAACTCTTCAATCACCACGCAGCTTTAACTGAGATTGAAAATTGTACAGCTTCACAGAGAATACTGGAGTTGTGAACTGGCACTATTTAGTCTCAATAGAAATAGAATTTCAATACAGATTCTCAAGTCTACAACTAGTTTAGATACCAATTACAGTGAAATTACTCTTAAAATCTGCTAATTTCTTAATAAATAAATTGCTTAATAAATACATTTCTACATTTCTTTCTTAAAATCTGTTCTCATTTCTGGATAATCTAAAAGGCTGAAGACTGTATCTACCAAACTGTTCCAAAGCTCAGGCTTGCACTTATTCTAAACAAGCAATATGAACGCAATGTCTGTTCACACAAGAAATTTTTGAAAGATTAAAGACCTACTTTGTAAACTGCATTAGTCCCTGTCAGATGTGAAATTTTTGGCGTTCCAAACAGCCCCAGAAGCCAAATATCAGAGCCCATGACAACTTTTGTGTTGATTTTATTCTTTTAGGCTGGCATTGTGCTTCAGCTGGCAACAAGTTTCATATCTGAAGACGAAATACGGTATGTATCAGTTGCCAAAGCAGGTATCCATACACCAGTGGCTCTCAAACTCATAGAAACAGCTTTCCTCTTCACTTTTTCAAGCTGGGAAGCTTTTCTGCAAATACCTCTGAGTTTTTTTTTTGGTACTTCAGCTCTAAGGCATGTATGTGTATCACTGACATAATTATGCATCTATAATTAAGCATGTAAGATGTACAAAATACATAATCAAAATTCAAGTATCTGTGTTTCTCTTCAGTATGAAGATCCGATTTTGCATTACATGTGAGAAATAGCTGAAAGTCTGAATATGCAGAGCACACAGGAAAGATACTGTATCTGCCTTGAGCTGGTTCCACAATACAGTAACTCCACCAAGAAAAAAGCAGCTTTCACATGCAAAATGACTTCACAGTTGCACACACACACACACGAGAAAAAAATGTGATCCGAGAAAGTTGTTGAAGGTAAAAGAACTTATAAAGGAACAGCTGTAAAAATAAGGGCAACAATTTATGGGCATTCAAACTACTGACATCTGTGAAATATGAACTCACTCCTCTAAACAAGATAACAAGGTTTCATTGAGGGACAAAAGTCAATAAAGCAAAAGCAACACCTCTGGGCCCATGACTGTAGCCAGAGGCACAAGTGATTAGCATTTGTTACAGGTTTATATACTTTCATGATTACATTACTTACATTCATATTCATAATTCCCGCATATAGGCGGGGAATATTATAACTGACTCCTGGAACTTATTATCATAAGTCCCCTCCTCGTGGGGTCTGTGCACTGCTCTCTGGTGATTGTTGGCAGGGGTCTTCAGCATGAAGTAAGCAGTCTTCCTCTTGTGAGTAGGGGTCTTCAAGATGAAGTAAGCAGTCTTCCTCACAGTGTACTTTTCACCTTTGGCACAGTTGGACGCCCCAGCAATCACACAACTAGCAGAAACCAGCCATACCTGTAATTCTTCTGATAACTAGCAAAGATTTAAAACAGTGTGACCTTCCTGCAAAATTTACTGCAGGATAGGCAGACAAGGTGTATCCAAAGCTAGCAGATGTTTGGGAGGCTCTGTCTCTAAACTAACTGGTAAGTAGAAGAATGGTGTGGAATAACTCATTCATGTTTAGTGGGGCCACTAAATCCTGTTATCTCACCACAGACTTACAACAGAAACATTGTTCTTTAAAACTAAAGATACTTTAGAAGACTAGTGTGAAACAATTAACTCATGTTTAGTGCAGCCACTACATTCCACAGACAACATAAACATTGTTCTCTTTCGACAACCTAAGTTAAGCTAAAAAGTACTTCATGTTTTTCAGGCACTAGCTTTTCTTGTATCAAGCCCCCCCCCCCTTTCTTTTACCTTTACAAATTCTTTTGCTATGTGACTCCTTTTTGCTCAAGAGTTCTGTCCCCTTTTTAACTTGTCTAATCTTGTGTCTTTAGGGAGTTTTGTTTCTGTTATTGTAAACTGGTACAGTTCTATCCACATAACCACACCTATGATTTGCAAAAGCCAATACATTTATGTGTTTATCATGTATCTGTTCTCAATTTCTCTGATACCAATGCTTATGCTGACTTGCCTTGGCCAAGATCACCAAAGAGATCACAATTTAACAGTTGGCGATGCAGAAGCCACATGCTTTTATGGAGAACTATGCCAGTTTCTGGCAGATTGATCCCTGTGACCCAGAACACCCTCAGGTGCTAACATAAATAAAGAATGGGATTCAGCCACTGCAATTCCCATTCAAATGCTGCAACAAAAGATGTTACATGTTGATTTATAGTCTTAATTTGTTGGGAACCAGCCTGCGAATGTTAGCAGAATTTCCTCTGTACTATTCAGGAAAAAAGATCATCATCTGGCTCAGATCCTAACCTTGGAGACCTACACTCACCCATGTGCTCCTGCACATATTTCCCTTATGATCTTCAGTTAGTTTTACAGTCGTTTTGTATATGACCTGTAGAACAGACCATTTCTCATTTCTGAAGGCTGCTGCAAGCCTAAATACAATATACACTCAGACACGACACTGGCACAGCTATATGAAAAAAACAAAGAAAACAGCTTTTATCATTTTCACTTTATTTAAACAGCCTGGTGCTAAAGTGTTAGGTGGTGGCTTACTTGACAAGAAATCATGAATTCAAGTTACTAAAGGACTCCAGGAAGTCGACAGAAAGCAAGCATAACTTCTAAAGATTTGGGGGGGACTAAAAGAAAACAGCTTATTTAGCTAGGAAAAACAGCTGGATATAATTGCTATTTTAAACTCATCAAAGCAGGGGATAAACATACAAAAGGGAAAATAATTACTTAACCTAATTGACATATTTGGGATATGAATCAATGGAAATAAAATACTTACAAATAAGTCCAGACATAAAACTACATGGAAGTTTTTAACAATTGTACTGATGAGGTGCACAGTTTGCAAAAACGTCAGACCAAAAAGGGACTTGATTGCTCATGGAAGAAGTTCTATGACGGATGAATGCAAGTGCAGGGGACTGAACTCAATAACCTATTCACATCCTATTTGTGAAGCTATTCATATTACTGATGTTTTAAAAATCTGCTAGCCAGAAAATTGCTAACATCCCATCAGCCCTGCCTCGCTTGTGTATCTTTCTAAGATTTCCTCAAATTCTATACTTTTCATACCAATTACCCCTTGGTCTTCTAGTCTCTTCCTGTAACAGAGGGACAAAAGCATTGGGAATTCAATTATTTTAATGATCAAGTACCCAAGCTCCAACTTCCATACCTATGCTGACATTCCTCATCTCCTGCGTGACCTGGACTTCCATGTTCCGGCTGTTCCGCTTTTCTCGTGCTCTCTTACTGCTCTTGGTTGTGCCACTGTATTCGCTGATGGGCTGGATGCTCTCATTCAAGGGTGTGACAGCAGCAGAGGGCACAGATGATGTGGGAGTGTTGGACTTCGTTCCAGTGGTGCTCGGTGTGGCTGCTGCTGAAGACTGCCCAGATTCGGACATTTCATCTTGAGGACACTATGACAATTCCAAGGGGGGGGAAAGAACAAAAAGGGAAAAGCATAGCTATACATTTCAATTAATCTCCCATTTGTTGTTGTATGGCTGCTTAAAGCATTAGGGAGAATGAGTCTTGCTCGCTGTACCAGCTACATGTCCAGTGCTTGTTGGTGACACTAGGCACAGGAACCACAATGAAACAGTGAATTTTCATGCTGAACTCAACAAGCAAATCCCACCTACGAAAAGAGTGGTATCCTTCCTCCTTTAACACTAAACATTGTTCTTCACAAATCACATCAGTATGTGATCTCTTCATCATGTATCTCAGGAAAAGTGGCTTTATCATAAGTAAAAAGTACTTGTAGCTCATACTGACTGCAGTGGAAGCTGAAAGGCTTTGACACTTGCAGTAAGCTAAACCAGCATTTCCCAAGACTGGAAGGCAACATGGATATTGTTTGGGAAGGATGTGAAGTGGCCTCTTAAGAGGTCCTGCATGATGTCATTACTCTAGGTCATCAACAGAACCTGAATGAGATAACAACAAAATGATTTTGACACTAAACTGCAGCAGCAAAGCAGGTACCAAGCTGAGATATTCTGACTGTGTTAGCTCAGGAGATCTGTGTCTCCAGACCACCTTATTCAAAAGCTAGCCAGGCATGGGTCTAGCTTGACAACACAGTAAAAAACAACTGGTCTCCCCACTTCCAAATAACAGGATGACAAGACCCAAGAATTAAAAAATGAGAAAATGATAAATTAACAAAGGAGACGGATCCCCAGGGTGAAATGCACACAAATGGCTCTCAGTTTTACAGACATTACAGCCCCATTTCTTGCAATAACACCTCTTGAAAAACATGGGAGGTTTCAAGGCTCAGTCAGGATTTTATACCATGACTCCTGTTTGTCACCACTGCTTCAGTCAGCCAATTAATGTCTTGACCAATGCTGTGATAACTCCCAGACCCAAATGAGATACGCCTATTCTTCATGGCAGTCCAATGTAATCACTGCCTGCAGGTAGATGACAAAATTCATGTTGCAAGTTAAATGTGATAATGAGTTGCAATTGGGTGCAGTGACATTCAGCAGCTGCACATACAGACCCTGCTTGAATCTTTACTATTTGCCTTTCCCCTTCTGTGGAAGTACTAGAAAGATTCTGCTCTGAGCCTCCCAACCTTGGATCTGTGACGCTGTTTCACTTCACCAATTTGGAAGTCTCGTTCTCTTGTTCTAATAATAACTGCACAACACGACAAATTCAGAACAGGATGAGAGAGAAGACTGAAGAAAAAGCTGACTTAACCCTTTGCAGCCATGTATACTTTTTTTTAATCCGCAATTTTACTAAGATTTTCCTTTAATTAGACTGGCCTCTGTATGCTTATCTTAAATACCCTGCTGTACACCACACTGTGGAAGTCAAAGGTTTTACACTGCTTCTGTGCATTTATACTGGAAATTAAGACTTTTTAAAACTGTGTTGCCATTAAATACAATCCGTATTCTGCATACAGCTTCTGCACTGTGAGTCCAAAGAGCACCCACACTTCTACACTCAATTCATCTCCCTGCACATTTGCTGATTTTAGCATTAAGACTGAGATGGAGACTTTTTGGTTAGGCTGCTGCATGTAATAACCACACTTTCCACCTCTACTTCAAACTCCTGTTTCAGGAGCTACTTTCCTAATTCATAAAGAGACAAAAAAAATAATTAAAAAAAATCCAACTAGGTTTTTGAGATCCAGTATGATCCAGTAAGCCTTGTACTACCTCAACTGCAGTTTGCCTACTGTGCTTCCTTATGTACAAAGTGACAGAGATTCAAGTGTGAAGTGCAGCCATAAAATCTAATTCCCCAAACAAAACTTCTGTTGGATGAAAGGATTCAGAGATGTTCTTGTACACACTGCAAGTCTGTAACAATAACCGAACATGCCTGCAGGTGTCTGAGCATCTTAGCCCTTCAAGAAGAGACACCCAGGTGGGTCCACGCATCATCCCTTGAAGCAGATGTCATTCAGAAACCCTGTATCATCAATGTCTATAGGGCACTATCTGTATCAGAGACATGTTCTAATATCTTATTGACATAATCTGGCCCTCACCCAGCACACAGCAGTGAGTAAAACTACCCTGGTCTTTCACTTACTTTTTGTTTAAACATCTGAGTTTTATATTTACCTAGAAAATGTACTCTATCAACCTACCAGCCTTCATTGGAGAAATTAGTCTCAGATGTAAATACTACCAAGGCATTACTCTTCACAGTCTAGAAGCATTATTAATCTTTGCTGGCATCTTCCTTCTATTGTCCTCAGTGCTCTGTTAACGCTAAATACTCCACTAAATGTACGGCTCTCCCTTATAGCTTAGGAGGCATTCTCCATAACCCACAGCTCACCCAAAGAATACTCTTCACAACCACCACTTACCTACAGCCATACCTGTCAACCTCCTAAACATCAAATGTGTAGTAGTGACCTCCAAAATGCATTGCAAAGGCCCAACATTCATAGCAGTCATATGTCACCATGAGAAGCCATAACTGTATGATTATAACACTGAAAGCATAGTACATAAAAACAAAAATGTTAAGGACTTTCATCTCCAAAATGGTGTATAAAATAAATGTACAACTGAATGCAAAAATAATGACAGAAACTAAAACAGAAAATAATAGTAAGCGTACAAGGACACTTAAAATGTAGCTACAGTATGGCCCCATGAAGAAGAAAAACTAGTCAGAAGAGTCAGGATACACATATGGGAAGGTGAGTTGTCTGTGCAGATGATGAGTGTCTGTGCAGGTAAGTGTCTGAGCTGCTGAAGAGATGAGTGCACAAGCAGCACTGCTGAGGTTTCAGTCATGCAAAATATTTAAGAAAAAACATTCCAATCAGAGAGCGTGCAAGATGCTCGCAGGAAGAAAATCTCCATTTCAAATTGCAAACCTAGCCAGTCAATCACATCCTTTAATCATTCATAGGTTTGCTCCATACTCTTAGGAAATCCTCCATAACACATTACCCTATCCAAGTCTTCCACAGCCCAAGCTCTCTAACTCTACCATAGCAGGCATCCTCCTTAAACCCAGCACCCCACTTCTGAATTTCCCTAATTATCACCAACAAAAATCCCAGCACTGTCAGGTGTTTCAAGTAGCACACTACTCCTGCACAAAGCTTTCTTGTAACCAGAAATGGATTTCTTTGCGTGACAGAACCACCACCAAATCACAAAGAGATCCAGTCAGAAATCCTTTATTACCTGAACTTGGACATCAAAGCTTCCATTTATCTGGGTTCCTGTTGCATTCTTCTGCAATGCAGATACTGGGCTATCAGTGAGATCCACTAAACTTTTTTCACAAGTTCTGCAATGGTACTGCTTATAGAATTACACCTTAGCAAGTCTGTGAAGATGGATCTAACCCCAACATTCTCACTGTTCCTCTCCAAAAACTAACCCCTGCTACACACACCTCATGACTAGTGAGCTTTAGGATATGTTCACAGCATAGTGTGCAGCACTGCCTGGAGATATCAAGGTTCCAGAACTGGTTCCAAAATAAGAAGGCGTTGGTCTCTGTGCATTTTCGTGGCTGGCTGTGTCCTTGCAGTAGTGCTGTGTTAGCACAGCACTAGTCTGAACAAACACATTCATGCTCTATCTTCATCCTTAACTGTGTTATTGCACTGTGGCATTGCTATTCCCTAATGCCAGGCAAAGTTTTCCAGAAATGACTGCAGGAGATAACTGGCATTCTGCAAGTTGCTATGTCTCCCAAACTTCTGTGCTTTTAATACTACAGCAAGGGCTGGGTTACAAGAACAGTCTCGACCCTATCATAAGACCTTGCTTTGGTATTTCCGATTTCCATGGAGGCAGAGGGCTGCCCAACTGCTAAGGTTTGTGCTGTGCTTAGCCTGGCCACTTAACAGAAGCAGTGTTAAAAAAGGTAAGTTGGTGCTTTGCTTGCTGTGTAAATTCTGAATTTGCCTAGATTTCTTTTGCTGTGCATCAAGGAGGCCACTCCTGCAGTCCCTCATGCCAAAGTACCATTAATGTAACCTGGGGACACGGAGAGTAGGTACAAAAAACGAGCTGGGTTTTGGCTTTGCTCCTCCTCTTTGCCTTTACTGCCTCAATTTATTTTACAGGTTAGTGCTTTCAAACTTCTCAAAAGGAGATCAGTCCTTAGATGTGACATATAAAACACTTGATGTTCCACAAATTCCAGGCAGAGAGAAAGCAAATTTTATCAGACACCTTTAAAGCAGACCAGAAGCTCTGTGAGATACTGGTGCTGGGTAGATGCACCACTGACTTTCAGGCCTGTCACCAGGTACTGGGTTGAAACTAGATGATCTTTAAGGTCCCTTCCAACCAAGCCATTCTATGATTGAATGATCATTCAAATAGAGGAATTTGGTGGGATCCTCATTACAAAGACTTTGAGAGGTCTCTAGGTACAGCTCATCGGAAATCTGGTCACCATGTGTAGTCTAAACTGTAAAGCACTGCAGTGAACTGTCAGTTGAAACATCTGGGTCTTTGGGCTGATCACTTGAATGGCAGAGCAGAGCCCTGCAAGCAACAGGCAAAACCATGCAGCTGCTTCAGTGCAGTTGTAATGCTGTCAGCAATTTGGCAAGCCCCAGTGCAGAAGGCAGTGCATTGAAGGTGACAGGTATATTGACGGTAGATAAATGCGAGTCTAGAGCAATGATTAGACATATAGGAGGAACTGAAGACCTTTAAGCACAGTGCAAGACTTGGGGATTCAGAGAGGATTAGGAGCCCTTCTTCCTGAAGACAGAATGCCAGAACAGTGATTAGGCAAAAATAACAAACACTGGAGAGCAAGCACAACCCAATGCCTGGTCTCAGCTAAGTACATTATGCATATTGAGGCACTACTCTTATCAAGGGGGAGAGACGGATGAGGTTCCAACACTTCCTCTCCCAAGCTGTAAAAAAAGTGAAGGATTTATCTTCCCTAAACCCCAAAGCCTCCCCATACATCCCTCTCATCTTGGGGCCAGTCAAGTAAAGGAGATTATCACTGAGACAAAAAGCATGAGGAGCTGTCAAATCCCTCCTCTACCATATACTAGATCTGCACAAGAATATCCTTCCACCTACAGCACAGCTACCAAGGGAGCAGACACACAAAAGGGAGCGGCTGCAAAGGGTTATGGACAGACTGGTCTCCATCTTAATGAAAACACGGGATGCTGTTGACAGTGTGAGAGTGAGAAGCTCTTGCTCCACGACGATCTGTAAAACCTTGTAGCTGGAGTTGGACTGCAGCTGGCTGAGGTCACTGAGGTGCCAGTGGTCCAGTTTTGGGATGATCTTGGCCCCTATATGCCCACGTACCATGCCATCCGCGAGGGGGAAGACATTCAGAGAGTTAGGACGTTCCTTCCTGCTAAACAAACAGAGAGGGGAAACCAATATGTTAGCCATTTACAAGGTTCTGCAGAAAAGAAACAGCACACTAGCTTATGTTAAGCATGAGTTACTAGAAATCGAATTGCACTCCTGCCCCTCACATAGCAGCTGTATGAACTCCCACTTCCCACACTTCCATGCTGTTGTCTACGCAGACCCATGGTGTCTGCTGCTAGAGCCATGCCTCTTCTTTGTGAGACACTAATAGGGAGAAGGCCAAGTGATCACAACAGGCACAACTGCCTTCTACAACAACACAAAAGATTTTGGGGAGATGCAAAAGTGCAGGAACCATCAGTCTATTTAAGTCAGTGTATATTCTGAGAAACAAAGGTACTGTGGGAAAATAGCCCACAGCAAACAATTCTCACAGCAAAATTAAAGCTCCCATAGATCCTAGAGATGCCATTTCTGTGTCAGAAAAGGGGCTTTTAAGTAAGAGTCACCTAAAGGGCACTTTTGTACATTCCATCACAAATCCCATTAGCTCTAAGAGCAGAAATCAGAGGGGTCTGGATCACTTTCAGTATTAAGAAAATAATACCTGTACTCTTCGATCCCCTCTTCAAATCCATATTACAATGCATCCAAAACTCAGAAATTAAAGGTGTAAATGTTGACATTTATGTTGACATATGTCTGTCATTATGTTTTCTTCATCCTCTTCTTTCTTGGCAACTGCAGGTAACTAGGTAATTGCAAGTTTGATTCTGAACATAAAAGCTGGCACAAGTTTTGAGACCAAGCTTCAGTGGGAGAAAATCTAGAGCAGGCAGTGGAGGTGAAAAAGGCTGCAGCAGCTTGCTGAAACTGGCAACTGATTTTATGCCAGAGAAGCAGGCCTGCAGGGACAGAGGACACATGTATTTGGGGTTACCCCCAGCATCCTCCACTCACTAACTCCAGTGGCCCTGCAGAGATGAGCTAAGCTGATCCTCTATGTGACAAGCACCCATAAAGGGGTTCATTGATGGTACTTCACTTACTCCTGTATAGGCCTTCTAGTTATTGGTGTGGGGAGTGATGAAATCCACCCTTCTGTACACCAGTATTAATAACAGCAGACCTTCCTGTGCCTTTCTTCAACAGTCAACATCAAAGAACTGCTTTGATGAACAAGCTGGGTGGCCATCAAAACCACCTCAGCCATGAACTGCAGTAGAGCCTAAGGACCCCCAGGATAAACACAAACACACTAAAACAGGAGATGGTACATGAATCAGCTCATTTATGAAGGAAGGAAGTGGAGTGTCTAGCAGAGGAAACAATGCTTGTGGAATAAATAACTGACTTTCCCATTCCCAGCACTGCCTGGGCAAGCACCGCTGTGTCAACGTTGCTCGTGCGAAGGAATAATCACTTGTGGCCCACCTTGGCTAGGCAGAAGGGGCAGAAAGGTATTTCTAGTGTGGGCCAGCAAGGAGATTTGTGATGTGCTTTTCCTAAGACTGCATGAAAATCCCCTCCTGAAGATCCTTAAAGATTCATACATGGAAGTTTCACAGAGAAACCCTCTTACAAAGTGTCATGGTTTAAGCCCAGAACCACACAGCCACTTGCTCACTCTCCTCGTTTTACCCCTCACTCGGTGGGATGGGGAAAAGAGTTGAAAGAATGTAAACCCCATGGGTTGAGATAACAAAAGTTTAATAACTAAAGTATAATATAAAACTACTACTAATAATAGTAATCATAAGGGAAGTAACAAGGGGAGGGAATATAAAACTAAAAAGGGAAGGGGAAAAAAACCAAACACTAACCAGCAGTGCAGCACAATACAATTGCCTGGCACCTGCTGACCGATATCCAGCCTGACCAAGCAGTGATCTGGCCCTTCCACGTGCCTCCTCCCAGTTTATATACTGGGCATGACATAGTATGGTATGGAATACCCCTCTGGCTACTTTGGGTCAGGTGTCCTGTCTCTGCTTCCTCACAGCTTCTTATGCCCCTCCTCACTGGCAGACTTGACAGTCCTTGATCGGGGTAAGCTTTACTTAGCAACAACTAAAAACATCGGTGTGCTGTCAGCACTGTTCTGAAACTAAAGCCAAAACACAGCACTCCACCAGCTACTAGGAAGGAGAAAAATAACTGTTACAGCTGAACCCAGAACACAAAGGCAGCACATAAATAGATTTTAGAGGAACACAGATAATTGACACAACCTGATTAACCTTACTTTCTTTCCTAGAGAAGATGCAACTATCTTTCAACAGATTTAAAATCAGATTCATACATGATAGGGATTACCAGTTTTCTGGTAGCATTTCCACTCAAAAGGCACCTTGGTGCTTATTGGTTTTAAATACTAACAATTGCTGAAGGTTTATAGAAAACATTCCATGTCTGTTTGTCTAAATACCAATTTATGACTTCTATCCTACTATTTACACCTGTTCTTAATAGGTCATGATACCTTAGTACACTTACCCCTATCCGTCTTCCTGTATTTGCCTCTCTTTATCCTACTTCTACCATTCCAAGACCCTGAAAGTTTCTAACTGTTAAGTTTTAAGTTTCTAAATAACACACTAGGGAAATTTTTCCCCTAATATGAAACCTTCACCCCAGCACTGCACTAAGTGCCACAAAAAAGTATAGCCAGTTATGTAGAAGAGATTAAGAAGAGATTCAAAACTAGAAATTAGAACTTTATGGCACAAAGACAGAAAATTCTTCGTTTTAAAAAGTAACTCAAGGGTCCAAAAAAAGTCTAATTCAAAAGAATCATTCTTTTCATGGGGGAAAAACAAAACAAAACAAAACAAAACAAAACAAAACAAAACAAAACAAAACAAAACAAAAAACAAGCCATAGTTTCCTATCTTTCCTCTTCTTCAGGTTAGGATGATGGTCTTAAGGGAGTCATGCTTCATAGCTGAAGAAAATGTCTTGTAACTGCAAACCATTCCATGCAGAACAAGTGGTGCAGTCAGAATACCTAACAACACGCTACAATAGAAACACTTTTGTGACTCTGCTGGGATGGCCTGATGTAACTCACTGGCAGCACCGGGAAATATGAGCCATCCCAAACATATGCTGAGACATTATACTTCCTCTTTAGGTAATTTCTATCAGATTTCTTTGGGGAAGCCATAGCTTATTTCTACATTCATATACAAACACACACACACATTTAACATGCAAGGAGATACAGCCCCACAATGAATGTACAGGGAAGGTATGAACTTCACAGTCCCTGCTAACCAGAAGACATGGGACAAGGTCTCCATAGCGTCAGAAGCTGTAGTATCTCCAGGAAAGCATTTTAACATAGGTAGTTAGGAAATTTCCTTGCTGACTTTCTTTGGAAAAACCTTCCAGCCTTTTCTAAATCTCACAGGGAAGGGGAAAGAGCAAACACCACTGAAGAGCTAATTTCAACTTTGCAGTCTTGGGGCTGACTATTAGTCTTCAAAGAAATTTAGAGTACCCTCAGGAACGGCCTAAATTTTGAGTGTTGGAGTAAACTTCATAACACTTGGTTGATTGCACCTTACATTATGAGGTAAACAGCACATTCCTCAATAAAAGTTTGCAGTAGCAAAATCCTGGGATCAGGATGCTCTAGAGGTAACATCCTAATGCTTATTATACATAACAAAACTGTGATCTGTTTGCCAGTGCTTAAAAGACAAGAACTACTCTTTGCAGGCTCCAGATGCAGAACTTATTGCCCAATCCAGGAGTGCCTTCAGAGGGCCACTAAAAGCAACATGCATTTTCTGCCCACTCAGAACACATACATGCCTCATACTCTATAGTAAAATAGGGGAGAAGAGATGACTTGTAAAATATTCTGGGACGTGAAGTATAAATGTCCACTCACAGAGGACTGATCCTGTTTTGGGACCTGTGTCTTCTGCATTTGAGTTCACAGGCTTCTTCCTGATGAGAACATTCTTCTAGACACAGCAGCCTAGTCACTCCCTCTGCATCACCCACTGAGCCAGTCTAACCCCAGTGCCAAAAGACAGAGGGCAAATTCCCAGCATCACCTGTTGCCAGTCAACAGCAACCTCCCAAACCAGGATTAACAAAGTGAAGATGCAGCAACAGGATTTACCTTTTCCTCCATGACTGGCGATGACTGCCGTGACAAACGTAACAGCCAAAACAGAGCAGCAATTGCACAAGAAGCGAGACAAGAAAAGAACAACCATTAGAGAGCAGAGGTCATGCAAATATGAGGTCATGCAAATATGCAGTCCTACCAAAGGTAAGGACGATGCATGCACTGTCATCCACCCCCCACACAAATGTGCACTGTGCTCATTACTCCTCCTGGATGGCTGTCAATACAGGCCCCCAACAGTTCTTGCACAAACTTCTCACAAGGGACAAGCAAACATACTTGGTGTCATATGCAGCATATTACAGTCATATGCACACTACAGTCTTACACACCCCTATGCAGTCTAACACACCCAAGCACATCCACAGATGAAAAGAAAGAAATACACTCCAATTCATGTGACAGGCTATGAGAAATCACATCTATGTCCCCCCAGTGCACACCAGTGCACCAGGACACACAAAAGCTGGTGCTCACCCGCACCCAACTGTGCAGCAACACAAAAACACACATCTGTCCCAAGTGCTTGTTCACAAGCTTATACAGACAGAGCTACAAACACACACCAACACAGCACAGGCTGAAATGAAGGAGAAGTCTCATTTCCCATTGGTGGCTCCTACGAACTCAGGTCACTGCCCCATCGGGGACTTTCACAGATCCACAGTGTTTCACTTTTCTTCTCTCGAGACTAGCAATATGACACACTCATAAGGGTAAAAGACTAATTTCTCTAATACAAAGAGGTAATTCTTGACGAAAATTTTGCCCTTTGTCCCAGAGAATGGCAGTCCTGTAGATATAACCAGAAACACTTTATCCATGCATCTCCTTCAAGGAATGATAACATAAACTCACAATTAATGCTAGCTTCTTTGAAAGTCAGGGAAGGAAAAGCTCATTAAAATTAACTCCTACCATGCAGTCCACCAAAATTTGGCAGGTGCATATATAAACCGCCCTGTAAAAGACATAAGCCCTAAAGTATGTTTTTGCCTATGGTACTTTTATATTTTATGGTATAAGTACTTCCACAGATAGACTTTTATTTACAGAAATGTAAGTGGGAAGGGAAACCAGCCTAATACACTTATCCCATTTCAGCTGCCACACTAGGATCAGACCATGTTCTGGGAGCTCACTACAGACTTCCAGACCGGGACAGGGAGAGAAGAAGGAATCAGTATAGTTCAGTAAGGGGAATTTTATGAACAGAAGAACATCTGCAAACTACTGGTTCCTTTTACACCACATCTTCTCTTGTGTTCTATACCCATCATGCCTGTCTTCTGCCTAAAAAGGCTGCCATCTGTATTTTGATTTTTTTTTCCCCCAACAGATTTTAAGATACTGAAATTTTAGCCAGATCCCAAATCCAGTATTCTGTAATTATTTTCATTCTCCTAAACCACTCTCTGCTGTGAGACTAACATACTGTTTCACAGAAAACATAAAAGATAACTCACTATATAGCCCACTAGCAACTGCAACAGCCATTAGTTAATCCTCTTTAGAAACACTGTAAGATATTATTTTCTGAAAGGACTATTTTGACTGGCAGAAGAACAAGGGTAAATAGGCCCTCTTGAATCACATATAAATGTGGTTTTCCCTCCTCTAGGTAAGGCCTTAGTAGCCTTACAAATGAGAGTATATCAATCTTATCATAGAATTGTAGAATCACAGAATGGTTAGGGTTGGAAAGGACTTTAAGATCATCTAGTTCCAACCCCCCTGCCATGGGCAGGGTTGCCTCATACTAGACCATGTCACCCAAGGCTCTGTCCAACCTGGCCTTGAACACTGCCAGTGACATTTACCACTTCTTTGGGCAGTCTGTGCCAGTGCTTCACCACCCTCAGAGTAAAGAACTTCTTCCTTGTTGTCTAACCTGAACTTTCTGTTTTAGTTTGAAACCATTGCCCTTTGTCCTACTGCTACAGTCCCTGATGAAGAGGCCCTCTCCAGCATCCCTGTAGGCCTCCTTCAGATACCAGAAGGCTGCTATGAGGTCTCCACACAGCTTCTCTTCTCCAGGCTCAACAGCCACGATTTTCTCAGCCTGTCTTCATATGGGAGGTGCTCCAGCACGTGATTATCCTCGAGGCCTCCTCTGGACTTGCCCCAACAGCTCCAAGTCCTTCTTATGTTGAGGACACCAGAACTGTACACAATACTCCAAGCGGAGTCTCGTAAGAGCAGAGAGGCAGGATCTCCTCCTTCAACCTGCTGGTCACACTCCTTTAGATGCAGCCCAGGATACCATTGGTTTCTGGGCTGCAAGCACACACTGAAGCCGGATCATGTTCAGTTTCTCATTGACCAACACCCCCAAGTCCTTCTCCACCAGGCTGCTCTGTATCTCTTCTCTGCCCAACCTGTATCTATGCCTGGGATTGACCCAACCCAGGTGTAGGACCTTGCACTTGGCCTGGTTGAGCTTCATGAGGCTGGCATCGGCCCACTTCTAAAGCATGTCCATGTCCCTCTGGATCCCATCCTTCCCTCCAGTGTATCACCCAAATCACACAGCTTGGTGTTGTCAGAAAATTTGCTGAGGGTGCCTCAATCCCACTGTTCATGTTGCCAACAAAGATGTTGAACAGGATCAGTCTCAACACTAATCCCTGAGGGACACCACTCATTACCCATCTCCAGTTGGACATTGAGCCATTGACCATAACTCTCTGCATGCAGCGATCCAGCCAATTCTTTCATCCACCAAGTGGTCCATGCATCAAATTGATGTCTCTCCAGTTTAGAGACAGGTATGTCATGTGGGAGAGTGTCAAGCGCTTTGCACAACTCCAGGTAGGTGATGTCAACCACTTTGCCCCTGTCCATCTATTATCCACTGATTCAGAATAAATAAAGGATCTTTCTTTGAGATACCAGTATCTTCCAACTGCAAGTTATCCTCTTAGCCTACAGAAGTATCTTTAAACATTATGGGAGGTAATGAAATAGCCAGTAGACAGTATTAGAAAAAATTCTTCACAGAGAGGGCAGTCAAGCACTGGTCATGCCTCCAAACCTGTCAGTGTTCCACAAGTGCTTGGACAATGCTCCCAGATATATGGTTGTTTTGTGTGGGGTCAGGAGTTGGACTCCCTGATCCACACGTGGGTCCCTTCCACCTCAGGATATTGCCTGGCTCTAAGGCTGCAGGGAATCCGGCCGGAGTCACTGAAGTTTCTGAAGATTCCTGTCTTTTACTGCTTGACAAGGTGGGATTGGGTCCTCTTTTCTCTTCATTTTTCTTTCTTACAATACACGTCTAACTTTGGCAGTTCAAAGCCTGTCTTTTCCAGACCAGTTTGACCCAGCAACAGAGAACCACAGCAGACAGAGGGCATTCATGTGTCCTGTGCCAAGACCTGAAATTTCCTTTCTATTACATAAACCCAAAACCAACTGACATTCTATTTAAGTTTACAAACCTAAATACAAGTTTCTAAATTACCCTAATTCTTCCTTTATTATTTATATTTTCCTTCAGTCTTAATTTCAAATCATTTTGCTCAATGCTGCTCTTTTGCACTTCATCATCCCTACCACATATTTCACAAAGCTTCATGGCCTTCCACTGATTTGTTTTCCCAGCATTTTCATGTCTGTGTTTCTGCCCATGCTGCCCTTTGTGTGTAGTCTGACACACCAACCCAATCCCTTTCATAGCCTAATGCTTCCCAAAGATTTTGTTTACAGGTAAAGTCCAGTGACATTAAACAGCTGAAGTTCACAGATAATAACCAAGATCAGACATATTTTGTAAGAGACAAGGGAGGACACATGCAGCAGGCACTCTTGTCCAAGTATTCCCATGCAATTCGTACTGCCTCTGTCTGGTTTTCAGACTAGCAGCTGCCACGGCTTATAGTCAGCACGTGTATAAAACCTCTTAACATTCCTCAAGGCCAGAGGAAGTTAAAAAGTTAAAAAAAGATAGGCAAGGATAACAAAAAGATTTAATCTCCTGCAGCCAATTACTTTGTCAACACTGCACACCTGGAAAACACTGCTTTAGTTTAAAACTTCCTGGGTTACACACTCTCATTAAAGCGTTAATCACTGCATTAGCACGCACTGATTAACACAAACAGCAATCTGCCATGCATAAAAACTACCACAGAAAACACCTTTTTAATGGCTGACTTAATAGACTGTATTTAATCGAAGTAAATTATGTGCTATATGATCTATTACTTTTCTAACCAGTATTTATGGAACATCACTTCTGCTTGCCACCCTGTGAGCAATGTTACTGGTATATAGTACCATCAGAGAGAAAGCATTCAACTCCTTCACACACCACTTAAAACTAGATGTAACTGGACTGAATCAATGAACTTAACTTCCGTGCTTTAAATTTGTTGTAAGACTACAACAGACTAGTTCTATATATTGAACTTCTTTCCTACCACTGCCTTATTTAAGCAAAGGCTGATTTTTACCAGTTTGGTGCTCTAAAAATGGGGGAGAGGACACCAATTTCTTGGTCATAAGTAAGCTTATTGACTGACTGACTGACAGAAATCTTCCTTTTCTGTAAAGAACGAATGGTGTGGGAGGGAAATCCATAATAGGTAACAAATTTAATTGCTATATTTTTTCTGGCTATCACATACAGCCACACACAAAGACACACACACACACAAATACTTAATACAACACCTTCACCCATTTTATATATAAACCTTTTACATGTTACCTGAGAACATAAATGTGTTTTTCCAGAGGCCCCTCATCAACAGGAGCATGACAAAGCTGAAGCTTTGTAACATAATACATAAAGCTCCTTGTCATCAAGCCTTAGAAAACATCCCCATAACTCACCTGAAACTCATTGCAAAAAAAGCTCCAACTTTAATCTGTGCCCACAAGGAAAGATCCTACTTTTGGTTTCTCTCTCTCAGATACGCACACTCAGTCTGTGAGTTCCCAGGCAGCATACACTACATGGAGAGGTTACAGCCCTACCTTCTTCCAGACAGACTGCCCTCAGTTTGATTATTTCCCCCAACTTGCTGCATCTTGGATCGCTCAATGTGTTCCACATAAGTCTGGATCATCTGTGAAGAGGGAAAAAATCATGAGCCAAACAGAGGACAAACGATTTGTTTTCTGCTTTTGTTTAATCCCCTCCAGAATCCATTTCCAATTCCCTTTTTTTTTTTTTTTTTTGCACATCTCCTTGCCTTTGCTCTTGTCTTCTAAACTGATGATATAAGTGAATGGACTAATCTGGCAGAAAATCTCACAACAAATAGTGCTGGAAATTACTTAGGATTAATCTCAGAAAAGCCATGAAAGAGCACATCCAAAAATAATATATGACATCTCCTGGAGTCTCTCACAAGCAGTGGGAGGTGAGATAGTGGGGCACTCTTTACAGAATCACAGAACAGTTGAGGATGGAAAGAACCTCCTGGGGTCCATCAGATCAAATGTTCCTCTCAAACAGGGCTACCTAGAGCATGTTGCCTAGGACCATGTCCAGCTGGCTTTTGAGTATCCCCAAGGATGGAGACTCTATCACACTTCTGGGCAACACATGCCAGAGCTCATCATCTTCACAGATAAAGAAGTTTTCATTCATGTTCAGAGGGAGCGTTCTGTGTTCAAGTTTGTGCCAGTTGCCTCTAGTCTTGTCACTGGGCACCACTGAAAAGAACCTGGCTCCATCATCCTCTTAACACCCTCCACTCAGATATTTCTGATGCTCCTGAAGTTCAGAAAGTGTAGTCATCACTAGTAGGGGAAAAGCTGAACTCTTTGACATGACTTTATATGTAGGCAAGAAGTTTATTTATTTAGAAATTATGAGATGACAGCCTACCTCTGTGTGACGCTGATGTAGAGCATTATACTCTTTCTTCATTTCTGATTCACGTTCCTCCAGTCGTGAAACTACCAAGAGAAGATTCCAACCATCAATCAGCACACACCAGACTCTCAATAGAGACTTAAAGTCTCAAAGCCTATTTTGTTAGAAATTAATTTATACCTACTGAACAAAACAAACAGAAATAGAGTAATACACATTGTGGGATCTGGTCTTCATTACAAACTCAATCCAAGGGCACCTGCCAAAATAAGGAGTCCAAATAGTGCAATAAGACCATAGAAGCAGAGTTCTTCAGCATTAGCCTGATGCCCTCCAAGTGTCCTAGTTTGACAATGATTTAAATTACCCTCTGGGATGGGCAATTTGAGGAGTCACCAACATTACCCTCTGGCTATGTAAGTAGCAGGAACACTGGACAAAACTCCAATAAATTCTGAGGGGATCCAACAAAACATGGCTGCACATGTCAAGGCAGTATTTGTAATAAATAAGCAAACAAATGAATGTGATAGTTTACATGAGAAAAAATAAATGGGAGGTTCTATTCACAGACAAGGAGAAAATGGAAACTAGGTTCCGGAGCTTTATCAATGGCTCAAATCTTTTATCTGCAGAGACTGATTATGCCCCACACAAAAAAGTAATGAAGCCTTTATTAAATGAGTTTGGATACATTCCATCCTTTAGAAGGCTCCAAATTTTGTAACAAAGCAAGGGATAACCAGACATTTCAGGTTTTGCATAAATTACACTAAATACAAAAAGTACGAAAAATATATTCAGAGCAGCAGTACATATGTGTGGAAGGCAAAGTTTATAATCACGTCTGGTGTACAACTTTGCTTACTCTGATCTGCATAGTTTTTGGCCTTCAGCTCCAGCTGTCGAGTCTGAAATTCAAGGTGTTCCACTTGGATTTGTAGTTCTTTCTTCTCCTGCTCCAGTGCATCTTCAAACTCTATAAACTTCTGAATACAGAAGAAGCAGAGAAAGCACAGATGAGGAACAAATGTAAAATATGTTTGCCCTTTATGAGTTTTACACTCCTTGCAAAAAAGAAAAAAAAATTATAAAATATGAAATAAGAATTTTTAAGTGCTCTAGTTAGCATAACAGCACCCAATAAAGCTGATACTATTTTATATGAGAAAGTATTAGCTATCTTTAATGTATTAATTAATACATAAACTATTGTCCAACGTGAGTTTGCAAACCAGCACAATTCTGCTATCCTGTGCCACACTGCTCTTCCTCATGAGAGGCTGAATTTTTATTCTTGTTAATTTGATGTCAGAGAATACATCTGTTTCTATGGTCATATATTTACAAATACATATAAATACTTCAGAACAGTTCTCCTATTTGTGCCATTCTCACAGAATCCCAGACTGGTTTGGGTTGGAAGGGACCTTAAAGCTCACCCAGTTCCAAGCCCCTGCCATGGGCAGGGACACCTTCCACCAGACCAGGTTGCTCCAAGCCCCGTCCAACCTGGCCTTGAACACTGCCAGGGATGGGGCAGCCACAGCTTCTCTGGGCACCCTGTGCCAGCGCCTCAACACCCTCACAGGGAAGAACTTCTGCCTAAGAGCTCATCTCAGTCTCCCCTCTGTCAGGTTAAAGCCACTCCCCTTTGTCCAGCCCCTACAGACTCTTGTAAAAAGCTTCACCTATAATTCACATGGAGGGCAAGCTTTGCAGGAACATGAAAGTCTTTTGGAAAAAATTAGTCACAATTCCAGGCAGCTGAGAGAAACTTGTGCATCCAGAGATCCAGCAAACTCCAGAAGGGCTCTGGGGCACACGGGAGCCTAGCGAGGGAGAGAGAAGCAGGTGGAGGAGGTTCTCACAACAGAATTTAAGAGATTTATACCTATCAAGAAGAATTTTTGCTAGCTGCTCTTGGCAGTGGAGGGAGGGAAGGGATCACTAACTCTCATTAAGAAACAACAAAGCGGTAGCTCTGCACAGAGCAGTGTGAACTCCTGCACAGAATACTGGGTGGAAGATTTTTACAGATACTTCACAATGAAAACAACAGAAAAATATCCAATTTCAGGTTATTATTTCTGTAAGATGTCACTTTTGACCTGGGAGCTTTAGTCATCCTCTGCATTGGGCACTAGCATCCACTAGCAAAGGACAACATATGAAACATTCAGTTTAGCTCCACTATAATGAACAGATCTTACACATAACTCTTGACAAGAGCTGCAGTCACAATTGATTTCATTGTATAAACAGCTTCAGAATGAGTCCTATCCTGGCTTTACAAAACCCAAAATTCAAGTCTTCTTACATTATTCCCAAACTGCTATATCCACAGCAGCTACAAGTACAAAGCAGCCTCAACCAGCCAGTCCAGTAATTAAACGCAAACCTGTCAGGTGAGCAGCAAGAGTGAGACTGAGGCCAGGAACAACCCTGGATTAGAGCTGCAGAGGAGAAAATAAAGTCATGATGGCTTTAATCTCCATTAGAGATGTTTATAGAACCAGAGGAGACAGCAGGAGGTAACTCAGGGCTCTGTGGAGCTCACAGGGTGCTTTACTCCTGGCCTGGCTTGTCTTCCTCTCCATCTGTTTGCAAAATGCTCCTTAGGTTGAGCTGTAACAGATGCACAAGCATAGGCACATTGGCTGGCTGAGATCTCTTCTTGCTGAAGGTATGAATACTGGGCGAGAAAAGCCTTCTCTCACCCTCCTCTGCGCTCTGCACAGGGGAAAGCGCTGCTCTCCACAAATATGCTGCTCAAATGGCAATGGCAGTTTCAATTCACACAGTAAAACCTCTCTGTACACTGAAAGAAGAGAGACTGATGAAAATAACTTTTTTGCAAGATCAACAAGGAAATGAATGCATTTAATGAATGCACAGTAAGATGATGTTGAAACAATGAAACAATATGCACAGTACATGACTCTGTTCTCAGGATACGCCCTGTGCAGGTCTGCTATTGCTTCTCTTGGAACAGCTAACACTGATACAGGAGCCATTGTGTTCACAAGCTGGACCTCCTCTCTGCAGAAAACCAAAAGGCTTCACCATTTATTATTCCTATAGACTCTTCAAACTGTTCAGTAAGTTCAGCTGAACCATGAGGCAGTTTTCATTCCTACATCCCTGATAGAAACAACACATTTTAGCCACATCTCATTTTCCTGAACTCGGTATTCTGCAGTGCCTTCAATCTTTAACTGGGCTTTTAACTTTCTCTTCCTTCCTGCACAAATTTCTTGCAATAAGAGGGTTTCTTCCCCCCCTTATGGCTCTTTTCCAGCAGTATTTTCTACAGATAACAGAAATGCCAATACCTTTCTTCTACTACAGTGGAGTCACCTCAGAGGCTACACATTTAACTTTCAACTATATTTTAAGGCTGTACAAGGTTTTAGATTTTTCTCTGAGATGTTAATTCAATGTTGAAACCCTTTAATCACTTGCAAATATCCAACAAACTCTTTTATGGAATTTGAGAAATTTACAAAGCAATCCGCTTTGTGAATTTTCAGGTTTGTTCTTGAAACATTTTCCAGGATAACAGTATCATTTCAGAAATAGTAAAAAGGAAAGTAAAATCCTGACACAGGTGCACTGAGTATGAGACAGAGAGAAGCAGCAGTTAAAGTTGCTCCATTTGGAGCACCAGGTTTCTCAACAATAAACTATGAAGCAAAAGAAGGCACAGGCTCAATTTTATTCCCACTGTGTACGTCACGTTTAACACAATTCCTAGATTTGCTACAGCTCTTTTGGCTTAATTCAGAGGAAACTGACTGAAAGATTAAGTCTTCTGCAAATAAGGCTCAGTCTTCTTCAGTCCCATCTAATTTGCAACCTAAGAGTAATAAAAGAACTTTTTTGGAGAAGAAAGAGACATGGACACAGCAATATTAAAATTTCGTATTACACTATTCTCAGACCGCATTTCAGATAAAGGTAGTACAGTATATCTTGTGCTGCTGGTGAAGAGATTGAATGACTACATTTGGGAGCCTGGACCAAAGGGCTCTTCACTCTCCTTGTCTCTGAAACACCTTTTAGCTGCTCCTGCATCAGAAGCCATCTCACCTGAGATTCTTCCTGTGCAATACAAGGCCTGAAGGGCTGACAGCAAAAAAAAGTCCCAGATCCAGAGAAGAGAGAACAGCAGCAGTGGGATGAGGAAGAAAGGTTTCACTGTCAGAGCCGTTCCCAAGGAAAGCACGCTCTAACTGAGGACGTGGCTTAGCACACGCTGTCACTGCCGCCCATCCTGCCTGGCACAAGTGAGTTCTCACTGGGTCAGCAGGCAGGCTTTGATTTTTTTTCCAGTAAGCATTTCATACAGCACCCAGGGAAGAGCCTTACCAGCCACTAAAGGCAGCACAGATTGAAATGACCTTGCTCAGGAATATGAGCACATCCACAAGCACAAGTAAGCAGCCCAAGGAGTCAGAGAACGGGCACTTCAGGTATATTTGTAGTACTCTTGTGAACAACTACCTCCAGAAAGTGAGACAGCAGAGGCAGCACCTCATGTTCAGCATGATACTTTGCTCTGGTCCTCAACCTACAGTTCATGGACCATGCTATATGGCTATGAATGGCCCAGCTGAGCAGCATCCCTGGGCCAGCTACAGTCCTTCTCCTGCCCTAACCCAATCCATCACAGAGCAAATCCCCTTCCACACAGTGTCCTCCGCACCAAACCTGATAGAAACTCATACCAGGGCAGAAGAAAGAGAGAACACTAACTGAATAAAGTGGTTTTGGTTCTTTGTTGGAGGAGTTTTTTTTTTCATTAACCAAACTCACAGAGGCAGTTACAGTTTAAAACTAAGCACCTATTATTGAGTGAATGCAGCTCAGCAAATAAAACATCTATAGGAATTTCACATTTTGTACTTCTTTCAGAGAAGGGGGGTACAAACACTGCTGAAGCTCTGGGAATATTCTCAGCCATTTGAAGCGCACAAAAATTTCACTCCAACCTTTAAGTATCCTAAAAACAAACAAGCAGAGAGGACACTAACTTGAAAGTCACCTTCCCATCTGAACATCTTATGCCTGCAGTACTTACAAAAAGCACCAAAAGCAGTTACAATAGAAAAAGAATCACTCTGGTTTACTCTTGTTCCTTGTGTCTTTCATTTCAGTTTGTGCCCAGCCAATCCTATTGAAATGCTGCACAAATTCTCAGCACAGAAGGAAGGTCCATGTCTCTGTGGGTGCTGATTAAAGTCAGCCAGTCATCATAGGGGAAAAGAATATTCACATGAATCAAATTCATACTTCTGGTCTCAAAAAATACTACAAATTCCTATGACTTAGGGAAAGCAGATACTGCAGGTATTATTCTTGCTTCATTATAAACCTAAATATTTAACAGCGTAAGAGTGGGCTAAAAAAAACGCCAACAAAACAAACCCGAACAGCATAGCCTTATGGTCTTTTTAAAGACATCTTAACTGAGACACACTAATCTGCCATTAATTAAAGTGCCCAGGGTATGAAGTTTAAAACCTGAAATGCACATCTGATGACTGCATTCTTTCATATGGTGCTGGTGAAGAATCATGGGCCCAATTCATTGCCAGGAGCTGCCCCTGATTTAAGGTGTTTCTCAGCTCCAGAGCCAGGTCCTGTTTTCACTGCACAGAGCTCAGTTCAGACCAACATCTCAGTGATCTCACTGCTTCCTGCTCCATCTTTATGAAGCTCTACTAAAGACATTTAGAAAAGAGAAATAAAAAGAAATAATTCCACTGAGGGTTAAGAAAAAGTATTTTGCATCCCATTATGACGAAGTAGATGGGTGTACAAGAACAACAACCAGCCCACACTTCCAATAGCAAGGCTGTCTCCAGTTAATGGAATTAACTCTATTAATTCCAGTTAATATTTTCAATATTTTTTATCATTTTCACATTTTTTTCCAAAGCCTCTAGACTTGCTTTCAAAGATTAATTTCTGAATACAGGCAGTTAAACAGTTAATCACTTCAGTAAAACAGCTGATCACTTCAGTGATCTAAGACAACTGGAGTATAAAACTGTTATATATAAAAATCAGTCACATGGATTGTTTACTGCTAGGTTCTATCCCCAGACTTCAAGCAGGGTAACTGGTCTGCAATAACCCAGGATTATGACGAACAACAATGGCTCACACACTAGTCTGTACACAGAAAATACCCAGCACAAAATCATCTGAAGGTGCCTGGCTTCCTGCTTTACTGCCTTTCACAAAGGAAGAAAGAGGCTAAAAATAGTAGCACATAATCAGAAATCATCACATCGTATCAGTGATGAATCAAGCAGAGAGCCAGAGATGCACATAGATGCAGAAATCTCATTACGTGGCCTTAATTTGTGGTGGCTGGTAGTGTCTGTAACGTTAGTTCACACCAAAGGGAGCATGGGAGGTTCAGCACTAGACCCACCTCCTCAGCCCTTTGCTGGCAGGAGACTGCAGCGCTGTGTGTGCAAGGCCAGGTTGGACAGGGCTTTGAGCAACCTGGTCTAGTAGGAGGTGTCCCTGCCCATGGCAGGGGGGTGGAAATAGATGAGTTTTAAGTACCCTCTTCCAATAAAGGTTGCTTCTCATGAAGAAGCAAGGAACACACTCCTGGCAGACATCTGCTGGGGACACAGAGGTCTGCTGCTGAAGTGGGGTGGGCTCATACTGTGCACGACGGCCCCAGGGAGGTCACTACACCTGCAAGGAGCACACAGATGAGGGAAGCAACACAGATTGTGTCATCCACCTCACAGCTTCTCAGCAGCACCCCATGAGGTTCGCAACTCAGAGTTGTGCTGACAGTATTTTGTCTTAGAAAGCCACAACAAAGAAAGAGGCCAACTCCTAGCTACTTAAATCTGACCTGCTCAACACCAAGTCTCCACTCTTGTTATCTGGTGAGTTTCAGACACTACTGATAAAGTTTAGGTGCTACTCTAGGGGAAGACCTTATTTTGCTCTCTTAACGGGAGCCATTTCACTCAACAGCAACTTTAGGAAGAGAGTTTACTTCCTTACGAAGCAGATGTCTACACAAAGTATTTGACACTTGAAACAGCAAGTCATACTTTCTTACTGTAACTCCTGTTGTAACTGGCAATAGTCGGGACACCAACAATGCCAGAGCTTCATCTTCTCACTTCTGCAATCAGAAAAAGGATCCTTCAATTAAGCCACTTCTCAGAGTTACAGTGGTCATTAAAACATTACCAGTTTCTATCAGGAAGAAAGGCAGTACAGAAATATGTAGCATTTCCCTTGTGAAAACAAAGGGTTTGCAAACATTTACAGTGATTCTCCCTTTCTGGTCTCAAGAGCTGAAATGGACCCACACACAGATAGAAAAATAGAGCCATCAGCTCCCACACAATGCCATGAACATACCTGAATTTCTAATGTATTGTATCTAACGCACATCAATTTTAGAAAAATTTTTGCTCCTTGAGAGCACAGTTACTCTAACATGTAAAAAGGGACTCCTTGCGTTTCATCTGATAATCACTGACCTCACTCTTCAATGCCTCAGGTCACAGACCCATAGGTGTGAGAAGGTGCTCGGAGCAATGCTCACCTCCTCTTCTGGAATGCCCTTGCCTTCATAAGACCCTTCTCCAGCTGATACAGGTCAGCCTCAAACACAGGACCTGAAGGTTGAACCCTGGGTCCCCAAGGATCCCCCAGCAGACTGGATCTCCCCAGCAGTACTGACATGTAGTGAAACCACAATATATCTGTTAGCCTTATAAAAGAGACCTCGAACAGCAACTGTGCCAGAAGAAAATATGCAACCAGTATGTGTAAATTCTAATAATAGAATCTCCATAATAGAATAATAGAATCTCTATAATAGAATAATCTCTAATAAATAACATCTTCTCCATCTCAGAAGGTCTTTGCTATCCAAATGAGAAGATGCCATCTCTAGTACTAGTTTTATAAGACAGAGTTCAAAAGACCTGACTGTAACATATCCATGAATACATAAACAACAGAAAGTACACAACCTGAAACAAGTTCAGCTGCAACTTTGAAATGAGGCAATCAACAGTTTAAACTGCTTGGCTATACCACATTTTTTAGAACTCTCAGATACTTAATTAACCATCTCAAATGTCATGATTGTTCAAAATCTTATCTTGCACTTACTACAGAACTGGTGCAAAAATTATGCAGTCCATAGGGATCAAGTACCGGACATGCTGCCGCCTCCTGCCACTCCATGTCACACAGAGTACGCTAGACTGTGCCAACAAAGGTCAGATACATCTTACTACCGGGACTTTGCAAAGGGCAATGTGACACTGGGACACTCTCAGGACAGTATTCACAGCACTGTATGAAGCACTGGTAAGATGTACCTGGAAAACCGCCCACTATTCCTCCTGTCTCTCAAGGAGGATCAACCCAAGCATCAGATGTGGCTGCTGCTCAAGGAAGAAGGGGATGAGGGAATGTATAAAACAAGAGCAGGCTGGCCCAGCAACACACAGGCACCTCCATGCAGGCAGGATACACAGCACAGGACAGCTCACTCACCGCCTTTGGCTTGGCTCCAGCACCTTGCAAACAGAGATGAGGCAAGGGCAGGACCAGCTTCCATTAACACAGCAAAATCGTAAATACTTGATAGAGTGAAAACTTACTGATGGCAAAGGACAGCTCTAGCACAGGAACAAACCAGTAAAACCAGGCCATGAATAAAAACCCAAACAATTCCACTGCAGTTTAGAAGAAGGTAAGAGACAGGAGATTTAACTAATGGTCTTAAGACAAAGCTTGGTATATTTATGAAGCTTGGTATATTTATGAAACTGATCATACAATTCAATTGCCTGCAATGCCCAGGGACCAGACATGCTGACTCCTGCTTCCCATGGTGCTTCCCCAACAGGCTGTACTATGAAAGCTGGACACTGGGCCAGAGGGACTGTCAGTAAAATTATATGGTAAATACTAGTTGAAGATAATTTATAGCATAACTGCCCACAGCAGGGGGTTGAAACTAGATGATCTTAAGGTCCTTTCCAACCCAAAACATTCTATGATTCTATGATTTCAAGAGTGTAGATATAAATTTTCTCCCAAATTATAGAGATCATCATACCACAAATGCAGCAAGTAGAGAGCACCTAACAACCACTATCTAAATTCTTGCCTCCATGATCTTTCTTTCTTTCTACATTTTGTCATGCATGACATTCCACTATTGAAGTCATGGGTTGCTGCCTCCTGCATAGCTTAGCACCAGCCTCCACTCAGGAAAATAAAAGATACTGATGCACTGTTTTTAAATGTTAAACATAAACAGAGCATGGATGACAATGAAACAAATATTAATGGAGCAAACATTTTTGGGGAGAGGGGAGGATAAAAATTATGCAAGCTAGTAATGTAAACTTATCTTCCTTCGTGAGGACCAAAATGTATTGTATGTATTTTTGTATCCAGAATTATGGTGCAAATTATGTGGCAATTTCAATCCAACTCAGGCGCACACTACAAAAGCCACCCAGCTGAAGGAACGGAAAGGTGAGACTAACACAGAGGTGGTGAAACAGGCAGTGTTTCAAATAGCAGGAACTTTGAAAATGATGCAATTGCATTTAATGCTGCTACAAAAGGTGGTGTGATGAAAAATTGTGTTTAAGCACATAACTATCCTGAGAGGTGCTTAAACCATTATGTTACAGACTTAAAATATTCTAACAGAGTGAGCAGAAGATTTGTGAAAGACCATGGTTGCAAGTGAGCCACAGAGCAGTCATGGAGAATCCAGCAGAAGTCGCAGGCTGGTGAGAAGGAAAAGGTCTGCTGCCTGCATGCCCATGGCAGGGCCTCCGAACAGGGCTACAGCCCATGCTGAAGCCACAACCACTAAAGAAGGAAGCTGACAGCCATCACCAGGTGGATAACCTCAACACAATGGCCATGACCAACATAGCAGTCAACAGAGCCTGTGATGTCCCTGAAGCTGAACATGTGGCAAGTGTTCTGCTGCACTGCAACCTCCAGAGAGAGGACAACTAGTGAAACCAGACCCCACACAGCCCTGGTAGGTGCCTGCAGCCAGGCCTCCATAAGCTCTATTTCCCCTGCAAAAGTCAAGGCACTGTGCTGGGTATCACAAACTGGTTTGGAAAGGACCTTAAAGGTCACCCAGTTCCAAAACCCTGCCACAGGCAGGAGCACCTTCCACCAGACCAGGTTGCTCCAAGCCCCATCCAATCTGGCCTTGAATGCTGCCAGGGATGGAGCAGACATAGCTTCAGTGGGCAACCTGTGCCAGTGCCACAGCACCCTCACAGGAAAGAACTTTTGCCTAAGATCTCAGTCTCCCCTCTGGCAGGTTAAAGCCATTCCCTCTTGTCCTGTCCCTACAGGCCTTTGTCCAAAGCCCCTCTCCAGGTGTCTTGTAGCCCCTTTAGGCTCTGGAAGCCCTAAGGTCTCCCCAGACCCTTCTCTTCTACAGGCTGAACAAGCCCAGCTCTCTAAGCCTGGCTCTAGAGCAGAGCTGCTCCAGCCCTTGCAGCATGTCTGTGGCCTCCTCTGGACTTGCTCCAACAGCTCCGTGCCCCTCTTGTGTTGGGAGCATCAGAGAAGCCCCTTCAGATCAGACGTCTCCAGTTATCCTAGTAAGTAGAGGATATTTCTGGAGGCAAAAGCTAATACAAGGTGCATACAAATCAATGGATAAAAATAACGGTTTAAATTGAATGTGCTTTTAAACATAAATGCTCAGAGATTGAACGTGAAAGTATGGTAGTATCTGATGAGCACTATTGTTTCAAATCACGCTATTATTTCCCTAACAAATCTTTCACCATTTTCTAATAAAAAATACAGTAAGAAGTGACTAATAAAATTTCTCACACATACATGTGTACTGTATCTCATTTTATATATACATAGAGCCAAATTGCATGAAAACAGTCAAAAACTACTTGTCTTCATAAGACTACAGAAAAGCACAAAGTGATAAACAAAACAAAACCAATTTCTTAGAGTGGAAAATCTCTATTAAAATAATTAAAAACAGTTACTGGAGCTTATTTGCAGACAATCTGGTGCACTAAGGATAAAACTGATACCAAACCCAATCTGTTACATGTAACAAGCTTTAAAAGTAAAGCTGTGTGTTCAAAGCTAACAAACCACACACTCTTCATGTAGCTGTAACAGTGGAGAAGACAAATTCCTTATGCAAGAAGAGCCTACCAAGCGCCACACAAAGCCAAGAGTCCAGCTGCTGTGGCAATCCTGCTAGTTTTCTCTCAATACTTTTTTTCATCCTATTTCCTGAACCTCTCTTTCACCTAAAGGATATTTCCAGCAGATACATGTCACACTGTACAGTACTGCACCTTCATGATCTGAAATAAAACAATAAATATATATTATTTAATATATACTATATGAATATTGGTAGCTGCTCAGATGCTCAGGAAGCAATCCTGAGGGGTCTCAAACTGCACACAACTTCCACCGATGTAGCAATACATTCCTGAAATACTCAGCAGACACAGGATCCTTCTGTTATAAAGAACAAATACGCCAGAGTGCCCCTGCTAGATCAAAGATTGCACCATTCTCAAAGAAATGAAGACTGGCTAGGGATTCTTGAAACTTTAACCATTACAGCTATTTAAATTCATTTGCAATGGTAAAAAGTCCAAATCTCCCCAGACCTTCTTGACTTTTCTCTTAAAATTCTACCACTTGAAATCCCAATGCTAACTTCTGCCTTCATGTATCTAGCACGGCCCAACCACATCCTTGAAAATCCACCTGCAGAGCCATGAAAAGAAAGCAAGCATGGAGCAGCCTGCGTCAAGAGGAAACAGAAACTTCTCATCAAAAGTTACCTAGGGATTATAATTTGACTTATGCAGGTAACCCTGTTGAGGGGAACCTGGCCATCACCCCCGATCATCATCATCACCTAGCACAGAATCATAGAATAGTTAGGGTTGGAAAGGACCTTAAGATCATCAAGTTCCAACCCCTATAAAGCAATTACTCCAGCATACCTCACCTGAATCAATACAGGATGCACCCTGCTCAAGGATTTTTCTACAAAAGGGAATTCATGGTTGTCACTGGATACATCCTTCCAAACGCCTTGTACGACCTCGAAAACAGCATCATAGCTGAACACTGTAGATTAAAAATACTAGAATCATAGAATAGTTAGGGGTGGAAAGGATCTTAAGATCATCAAGTTCCAACCCCCCCTGCCATGGGCAGGGATACCTCGCGTTAAACCATATCACCCAAGGCCTTGTTCAACCTGGCCTTGAACGCTGCCAGGGATGGAGCATTCACAACCTCCCTGGGCAACCTATTCCAGTGCCTCACCACCCTAACAGGAAATAATTTCCTCCTTATATCCAATCTAAACTTCCTCTGTTTAAGTTTTAACCCATTACCCCTTGTCCTATCACTACAGTCCCTAATGAAGAGTCCCTCCCCAGCATCCCTATAGGCTCCCTTCAGATACTGGAAGGCTGCTATGAGGTCTTCACGCAGCCTTCTCTTCTCCAGGCTGAACAGCCCCAACTTTCTCAGCCTATCTTCATATGGGAGGTGCTCCAGCATCCAGAATATTATCTTGAATTGCTCTTTAAATAAAGTAACAGCTCACAGCACTCACTCAGATTAATTTTACTTTCAATGTAATTTTTATAACACACACTGGTATTTATGAATATAAATAAGTTCCATAAGCTTGAGTGACACAAAGAGGATCTGTGTTTGGATATAGATTTTTTTTCCTCCAAGATCACTGGGAATAAAGTATGGCTACCAGATGGCAAGGACTGATGGGTATTATGTTTGGAAAGCCTGATTCCTCATGAAGAAGTGATTTAGAAATATGTATCACATGGCCATTTTTATTGCCTGACACAAATGTCTTTTGTGAGCTTTGTTTAAATTAATAAAATTTGTAAACTGAACAGTCTCCAAATTTATTTCATCTGATCAGTACAGACTTCATAGTATTTATTAGAAAAATTTAGAATAACTAATCCAGCATTTTTAGAGAGTGGCTTTCCAACACCTGCTTGTCCTGTAACACCACCTCTAATGTGCTAAACAAATCTACAGCGTTTACATTAAAAAAAAAAAAAAGGCATTCTGCACACCCACGTTTTATGGGGACAAGATCACTGTTACCCGCATATACATTGATCCTAGTCCTGCACCAGAAGACATGCAATTGGATGTTAAACCTTTGGCTTACAATCCTATTTAGTTTACTGTTACCATTTTCTGTAAGGAAAGGCATCTTTCGAATGCAAAGACTGCCACCTTCACACTGCAGGCTTGCTCATCATAAGCCAAAGCAGTGACAAGGCTGTCACTGTTGGTAAGGATGGCTAGTAAGTTTATTTAACCATTTAAGAGGGAGAGAATTAGAATTGTTACAACTAACACTGCCTACTTAGATACAAATCTGAAACACAGGTGTCTCCAGAAACATTTTCTGTTGCTGCTTGTGTTTTAAATCTCATTTTAGTTGCTGAGTTTCACTCATAATCTCAATATTGTGATCAATTCCGAATCATATTCAAGTGATATCGCTGACAAAAGACATAGGAGAAAAATGAGAAAAGATTATTAACATCCCCTATGATTTAAGGGTTGTCTCAACAGAAGACATAGGATCACTTTACAGACACACTTGGGTCACTTTTTACATCTGAACGACTAAATGGATGTATTTTGGAAACCTGTAACTAGTAAGGACATAAATCAAGACAACAGCAAAAGTTAAAAAACTTTAGGTAAACTGGAAGAACCCTCTAAGACACAGATTCTGCTACTCATTCTGTTGGTGAAATTTTCCCAGACTCCAGGAATGGGCAAAGGGGGGTCAGCAGAACAAGAGACAGATCTTGTACACAGATGGCTGTGCCATAGGTCTGCATTCCATGCTTGCCAGTTACTTCAATGGCATGTAGTGGAAAGAATCCACATGACAAGCAGAGCCTTTCTTTTTTCTAGGTATCTGCTATTCCCAAATGCTTTCCTCTTTCAATGCTATGAGGTCACAATCAAGCTGCAGAAACTCCCATTTATCAGCTATTTGTGAGGTCAAGTTTCAGGCTTCAGAAACAGCAACTACAGTATGTGCCTCTCCCAAAGGACCATTCCTTCCCCAAATCCCTGCCCAAACAAAACACCAGACATATCTTATTATATAAAAATAAACCACTGATAGGTGAACATGTTTACCATGTAAAATAACAATGCAAACAGCACACTGCAACGAGCCATACATGGCCACAGCAGCATGTTATCAGAAGATGGAGATGTTGCTTTTTTTGGAAGTGGGAAAGGATGACACCCACACACAAGCCCCCCAGTGGCAATACCAGGAAAGGGTTTTCACAGTTCACATCCTTTACAGGTCCTGCACCTGGAAGCACAGGCCCAGGCACACCCCCCAGGATGGAGCCATCCAGCTGGAAAGCAACTTGGAAGAAAACTGGGTGTCCGGGTGGACACCAAGCTGAACATAAGCCAGCAATGTGCCTTGCAACAAGGTAGATGAATGGTGTCCTCAGCTACTGCCTTGCAGGTAGAGGAGGTGATCCTTCCCCTTTATTCAATGCTGGTGAATGAATTAAGGAAAGGGATTTATTCACCCTGGAGTGCTGTGTCCAGTGCTGGGTTCTCCAGCACAAGAGAGACAGTGACACACTGGAAGAAGTCCAGTGAAGGGCAACAAGGATGATGAAGGGACTGGAGCACCTGGAAAAGAGAGGGCTCAGGAGGATCTCATCAATGTATATAAAAACCTGAAGGGAAGGTGCAAAGAGGACAGTGCCAGGCCACGCTCTTTCCAGTGGTGCTCAGTGACAGGACAAGAGATGAGTGGCACAAACTGGAAACACAGGAGGTTTCCTCTTAACATCAGGAAATGTTGTTTCACTGTAAGGGTGACTGAACACTGACACAGGTTGCCCAGAGGTGGTGGACTCTCCATTCTTGGAGATACTCAAACGCTGCTTGGACATGGTCCTGGGCAACCTGTTCTGGGTGACCTTGCTTAGTAGGGTGGTTGGACCATGTGACCTACAGAGATCCTTTTCAACCTCAACCAGTCTGCGACTCTGTGAAAAGTACGCAGAGCACAGATACACCCATGGCAAAGCCCAGAAGATGACAAGTCAAGACAGTCCTCTATGAATGTCACACTACAGCACACACTGCTTCAAGATCCCTACTCTGCCAAAGCTCATATCAGGCAGCTCAGAGCAGCACTCCCCCTTCTCAGTCAGGTCCAACACCAAAACAACAAGCCTTTGAAAACCACAGCCTGGAAGGTTCTGCCACATGGTTGCAGGCCAACTCTGGGCTCCCAGAGCCAAGCAAAGCCCCAAGCATACTGCCCTGGACCTCCAACGCCTGCAGCCTGCAAACATACCTACCACCATAGGAAAAGCTGTCGTTTAGAAACAACAGCCACATCTACTGAGACAGAGGTTTCCTTAATCACTTTCCAGTGGAGATTGCTTGTGTGTGCTGGATTGTCATAGTGCAGAGCACAAGCTATAAAAGCCTTTCAGGAGGGGGTCAGACCTTCTAACTAGCAACAGGTACTTACCCCTACACTATACTTACCTGCATGTTAAATGAGCATCCATTTTAAAGATTCTAATGAGCATTAACTGATGCTGCAAATCAACCGACCAAGATCTTACTGTGCCATTAACATACTTTTTGTTAAAGGTATGGAGGACAGCCACCTCCACTGCCATGTATGAAATTTCACTGGAAGCAGTTTTCATGCAAGGAGAGGTCAGAAGGCCACCTCCACGCCTGGCAGATCTGCCTTGCTTTTCTGACCTCCAAGACATGATGCTAATGCACATAAACCATCCCTATGCTTCTGTGCTTCCTATATATGAAGGCTTTTACACGTATTTGTATGTGCAGGCTTATCTTGGAACTAGTGCCCAAGCATGACTGACAGTCCCTGCTGAAAGCAGCATTTAAGGCATGTGGTGGTGTTCTTCAAGAGAAGACGACTCCAGAACATTAGGAAAGCAGCCTGCATGAAACAAAATATCTCATTAAGAGTGGACCTAATAAAGCTTGTTTTCCCTGGGGATTTTTGCTGGTGTCCCCCAACCTTTCTGCATCCCAACTCTACCCCCACGTGACTTCTGAGTGGACACCAAGAAGACACCATTTGCATGTAGGACCCACCTGCCTCACACCCACATGTTGAGTGTGCTGCCTCCTGGTGCTGACTGGCATGGTGACAACCTCTGCCTGTCCCTCAGGCAGGACCTCCTCTTGTCCTTTCTCCCTTTTGCTTTCACAAGTATGGATGTAAGCAGTCATCAGCTTCCTACACTGGGGCCAACTGCCTGACAGAGCAATCACATAAGCATCATTTCCTGAAGAAACCAAGCTAAAGACAATACTTAGCCAATAAAAATAAATAAATACCATGTGCTAGTATACAGCACCATGAACACCAGGGCCACAAAGGAGGTAAAAGGGCTGAAGCATCTTTCCTAGGAGGAAGGGCTGAGGAAGCCAGAGCTACTGAGCCTGGAGGAGACCCAAGGAGACCTCCCTGGAGTCATGAAACCTGCTGGATGGTGTGAGGACAGAGGAGCCAGGCTCTGCTCTGGATGAGGAGCAACAGGCACAAATCACACCACACAAGATTCCACCTGAACACAGGCAAGCACTTTTTTACTGTGAGGGACATCAAACACCAGGACAGGTTGGAGTGTCCATCTGTGGAGATGCCCAAGATCTGACCAGACACAGTCCGGCAACCTGCTCCAGCTTACCCTGCTTGAGCAGAGGGTGTTGGACCAGATAAGCTCAGGATATCCCTGCCACACTAAACAATGCTGTTAATGCCGCGGAACACTGTACCATGCAAGCAGTAATTACTTTGTGTTCATACATAATATGAAGCAGATGGAAAAAAACAAAACCATGAAAAATCTGGTGCAATCCCACATCTTCAATAGCTTAGAGGTCAAATAATACTGAAACGTTGTCTACTAAGCCCTGTAATCACACAGACAGCACTCCCTCATTTCAAGAAACTTGTTTCAATCCACGTGCTTAGGTGCTTCTGCTGTCCTATTTTAGAACAAGTAGAAAATATTGAATGACTCTGCAGCCCAAGTGTTTGGAAAATAAATCAATAATTTGCTATTAGCAAAGATTGTTTTTAAATATAATACATGGAATCATCTTAAGAGCAAGCCACAGCAGAGTACTAGGATGGAAAATTTTCCTTTAAGGTGTTTAGTGAGAGTGAAATCAGAATTGTTAGAAAGAGCCCTAATTTAACAAAATATACCCATTACAATTATCTGGTGGACAGCAGAATTCTCTGTAATACATGGATATTCACCTCCATAACATGGAATGTACTGTACAGTATGAAGCATCTGGCGAGGTACAAATAAATAATGAAGGTTTGCTTATACGCACAGGGAAGTAACAGCCACATATTCCACATTATGACCTTGTAACAGGGATTATATTGAGACAGAATACTCATTTGTTCTCAAAAAAAGCAGTATAATTTACTCCTTTTCGGTAGCAAGTCTCCTTGCAGACACTTTTCTCCCCTACTTGCATTGAGCTGTGCCCAAGGATGGCAGAGCATCATTATCATGGGCTCCTGTGCTTCCTTGCAGGGAAAGTAATGCTGTCACTATGTTTTCTTCCAAAAAACACATCCCATATCTATTAAGTCAAGAATAAAAATCTCTCTCAGTCCAAAGATGCATGATCATTCCAACTGGACTCTTCCATTCCCCATCTGTACCCTCTTTGTTGTTTTGTGGGGGTGTTTTTCCTCCATAAATAGTGCACTTACTTTAAAAAACAAACAAACAAACAAACAATTATTTCTCAAAAGCTGCAAAATTCTGTCTCTGTGCAACTTCAAGTATGTCTCAGGTACTCAGAATCATTTCCAATCCCTACATGAATTTAAAAGAATCTTAAAGGACTATTTATTAGTCAACACATAATTAGAACTCAATAAAAAATAAAAACTTTAACTGGCCGGCTCTCGCTTGCAGTGTTAGTAACAGACCACAACTGTCCTCCTCAAATCAGCAAGATTCTTGCACATGATTATTAAGCAACAAGAACACATCTGTAAAAACACTGCTCAGTGCTTTACGCTGTTCTCCAGTCCAAAAGCTATTTCATTAATTACCCCTTATTAAATCAGAACCTGACCGCTAGTAAGACTACTAAACTTTCAATGTTCTACTCTTTCTTAGTCTAACAGATGGGGAAAATCACTCTATGTGCAGTTGTGTTGAGAAACAAGGTCGACACAGTGGTGATGGGTTTTTTCGACCACTACTGCTTTGTCCCAGCTCACAGATTATCACTTCAAGAGGCTGAGCAGCAAACCCTACTCGCAGTCCTCATTTATGGCTGAAAAGATGCTCATGATTTCAGCAGGGACAGGCACAGACACAGAAGACAGAGTGCAAGTCATCCCCCCTCTCTGTTCTGCCTACATCTTTGTAACCCAAGAATCTCTGCTCCCTTCTATCAGAGGGGTTTGTTCTCCTCATGACACAGAAGTGCTACAGGATACTGCAAATGCTAACCTGGGGAATTATTTTAGGCTTGAGATGTAGTTTTGGTAAACACAAGTTTCAAAACCAGATGATACACCCTAAAGGTAATTTCTTCTGTCAATCAGCTTACTGCTGACATTAAGAAAGCCGTAAGGCTGCACAGAAATTATTCACTTTAAAAAGTGGTTTTTAATCCACAAATCAGCATATCCTCTATGTGTTGTTGGCATCGCAAAGTGAATTCGTCAAAACCACTGGCCTATGGCTGGCTTTTAGCGGGGTTTTTTTTGTCTCGCATTTTCACCGGGGCGCTTCAGCCGCAGAGGCACAGGCCCAAGCTGCCGGAAGAAGGCGGTGGGGGCGGGGCGGGACGGACGGCGGACTCAGACCCGGGCAGGAGAGGGAATCCCGCCGGGAGAGCACGCGCGTACCGCAGTCCCCGGCCCCAAGCTCCCCTTCTAGAAGGTACTACCTACCGGCCACTGCCCCGGGCCCGCCCCACCGTAACGGCCGGGAAGGAGGGGGCCCGCAGCGGTGGCAGATGGAAAACACGGAGCCGAGGCCTATGGTGAGCTGCCCCGCCACAGGCCCGAGCCAGCCCCTCTGTCTACCCCGCCCCTGCCTGCCCACCTATCAGCCGCAGAGGGAGCGCGGGGCAGACCCCCGCCCGGCGGGCGGCCAAGATGGTGGCAGGGCGGCGCCGCTTACCTCCTCGGCCTGCTTGCGCAGTGCCTTCTCCCGCTCGTACTGCGTGAGGAGCTGCTCGTTGTCCTCCCGCAGCAGCTCCAGCTCCACCTCGTGCTCCTGGTTGTCGGTGAGCACCGAGTCCAGGTTCTCCAGCACCGTCACCACCAGCGGCATCAGTTCCTTCACCACCTCTTCGTCATAGCAGTGTATCAGTCTCTCGAACTCACGATAAATGCTGTTGGCGAGGCCCGAGACGCGCTCCGACATCACCGATCCCGAGCAATAATCGTCGCCCGGGTACCCCCCGACGCCGCCATCATCCAGCTGAATCTCCAGCATCCTGTCAGCCACTCTACCTTCAGCCGCTGCCACAGCCACAGCTCCACAGACTGTAGGCCGCCGCCGGGCTCTGACCCGCCCCCGTCGCGTCACAAGCCGCGGGGATCGGCAGGGGCGGAGCGCCAGCGCCCTGACGCGGCTGACAGCGGGCAGGAGGAGCCGATCCCACGGCTTGACTCCGACAGCGGCGCGGTCCCGCGAGGGACCTTGGGGTGCATCGAGGGCAGACTCTCCCTGGGAAAGCTGCTTCCGCAAGGCCCGCGGGCCCGAGGGAGGGGTGGCGCAGGGGCAGCAGCACACAGGAGCTCCGTGCCACACGCGAGAGCTCCACAGAACCACAGAGTCACAGTCTGGTTCGGGTTGGAAGGGGCCTTAAGGCTCATCCAGGTCCAACCCTTTGCCAAAGGCAGGGACACCTCCACTAGACCGGGTTGCTCCAAGCCCCATCCAACTTGGCCTTGAACACTGCCAGGGATGGGGCAGCCACAGCTCTGGGCAACCTGTGCCAGTGCCTCACCATCCTCACATAGAAAGAACTTTCTTACATCTAACCTGAACTTTCCCTGTGTAAGTTTGAACCCATCACCCCATGTCCTATCATTACAGGCTGTGATGAAGCATCCTTGTAGGCCCCATTCAGATACTGGAAGTCTGCTATGAGGTCTCCACACAGCTTCTCTTTTCCAGTCTCAACAGCCACAATTTTCTCAGCCTGTCTTCATATGGGAGATGCTCCAGCACTCGATTATCCTTGAGGCCTCCTCTGGACTTGCCCCAACAGCTCCATATCCTTATGTTGAGGACACCAGAACTGTACACAGTGCTGCAAGCCAGGGGGGGTCTCATGAGGGCAGAGTAGAGGGGCAGGATCACCTCTTTCGGCCTGCTGGTCACGCTCATTTTGATTCAGCCCAGGACACAATTGGTTTCTGGGCTGCAAGCACACACTGAAGCCGGCTCATGTTCATTTTCTCATCAACCAACACCCCCAAGTTCTTCTCCGCAGGGCTGCTCTGAATCTCTTCTCTTCCCAACCTGTAACTGTGCCTGGGATTGCCACAATCCAGGTGCAGGACCTTGCACTTGGCATTGCTGAACTTCATAGGGTTGGCGTTGGTCACCTTACAAGCATGTCAAGGTCCCTCTGGATCCAATCCCTTCCTACCAGCATATCAACCAAACCACACAGCTTGGTGTCATTGGCAAACTTGCTGAGGGCACCCCAATCCCATTGTCCATGTTGCCAACAAAGATGTTGACCAGAATCAGTCCCAACACCAATCCTTGAGAGACTGTCGACACGGGAGTCACGGACAACGCAGGAACGATCAATGTGATCAGCGAATGCCAGTTTATTACAAAGCTTTAACTCCTTATATACCATTTCTTACAGGCACTTACAGTGATTTGGCATATTGTGATTGGATACAGGTCTTGAAGACCCTTAGCGACTAACACACAGTTGGTTAAGCACAGGTGTGAGAACTTGACCTTGAAAGCTTGCCAACAGTCCACAGTTCTCATTAACTCAGTGAATTACAGCTTCTTATCTTGCTTGCTTAAGCTTCCTCGGGCCTCTCACAGCCTTGCTGTATCTTTCAGGATGATTCAGTTTTTGCACCAATTATGCTTTCTCCTGTGAGAACACTGTCTCCACAGAGAGACACCACTCGTTATCCATCTCCAGCTGTACACTGAGCCATGGACTGCAACTCTCTGCATGCAGCCATCCAGCCAATTCTTTATCCGCTGAGTGGTCCATGCATCAAATTGGTGTCTCTCCAGTTTAGAGACTAGGATGTTGTGTGGGACAGTGTCAAACGCTTTGCACAAGTCACAGTATCACAGTATCACAGTATCACAGTATGTTAGAGATTGGAAGGGACCTCAAAAGATCATCTAGTCCAATCCCCCTGCCGGAGCAGGAACACCTAGATAAGGTTACACAGGAACGTGTTCAGGCGGGTTTTGAATGTCTCCAGAGAAGGAGACTCCACAACCTCCCTGGGCAGCCTGTTCCAGTGTTCCGTCACCCTCACTGAGAAGAAGTTTCTTCTCAAGTTTAAGTGGAACCTCTTGTGTTCCAGTTTGTACCCATTGCCCCTTGTCCTATCACTGTTTGCCACTGAGAAGAGCCTGGCTCCATCCTCGTGACACTCCCCCTTTATATATTTATATACACTAATAAGGTCACCCCTCAATCTCCTCCAAACTATAGAGACCCAGCTCCCTCAGTCTTTCCTCATAAGGGGGATGCTCCACTCCCTTAATCATCTTAGTTGCCCTGCGCTGGACTCTCTCCAGGTAGATGATGTCAAGTACTCTACCCCTGTCCATCAGTTCTGTAGACCCACCATAAAACGCCATCAAATTGGTCAGGCAGGATTTCCCCTTAGTGAAGCCATGCTGTCTGTCACCAAGCACCTTGTTGTTTTTCATGTTCGCTATCATGATTTCCACGAGAATCTGCTCCAAGATCCTGCCAGACACAGAGGTAAGACTGACTGGTCTATAGTCCACTGGGTCTTCAACTTTTCCCTTTTTAAAAATGGGGGTTATAGCTCTTTTTGTAGTCATTGGGAACTTCACCTGACTGTTGTGACCTTTCAAACACAATGGATAGTGCCTATCAGATAAATTCAAGTGTTTTTTCAGATTGGTGTTGGTGTCAGTTGTAGCAGTGAGGTACATACTACTTTCAAATAGGTCCTCATTTAAAATTATACAATAGCGTAATTCAGATCTCAAACTTCTCAAAAAAAAAATAAAAGAAATTGCACAAATTCTATTGCACAAAACCCTTGTGGTTTTGTAAACAGTGTAAAAAGTTAATATTGTTTTATGTAGATGGAAGTGCTCCTTTCATCAGCATTTCTAGATAAACCTGTTGAGTTAGCATGGAGGGGGGAAGCGAAATGAAAGATTAAAGTGAATTGTTTTCTCTCACAGAAGAGAAGCAAGATCATCTTGGTTATAATGTAATCAAAGAATTGGCTGCAGTTTAACTGGTAAAGGTTTCCCTAGCCAAAGCAAACTAAACAGAGCTTAAGGTGGATGAAACTCTCACCACCTAAACAGAGTCATTTTTATATCATTAATAGTAAACAAGGTAGCACCTAAAACTTCAAGTAATTTCTCAGCTGTGGTAATGTCTCGTACCTTGGCCAGAGAATGCATGTTACAGAGAGACCCAGCCTTCTGTTTTTAAACAGGCAGTTTACTCTTGTGAATCCTTACTGGTATTTCCAGCTTTAAAACTTTCATTTTTAATTTAATATACTTTCTACAAGATTCAGGAGCTGTCTCTAACCAGATGTCATTCCTCAGTAAGTACTTACAGACCACAGACCCTTGTATTTGTTTGTTCAGTTCTCTTCTGACTGAAGAAAACTGCATGTGGTTTTCTACATTATTGCACAGTTTCCATTAATTAAATGGACTGTAAAAAGAAAAAACTAAAAGGTAGATAACACTATGCGTTGGATACCTTCACAACCACAAAATGTTTGTCTAGAGCAGCTATACATCTGCTCACCCCGCCAAGCTCTCCAGCATTGCTATGCAAATAATACTCTCATTTAGTCAAAATTCGATGCAGCACTTTGCTCTCTTTAATCATTGGAGGAACAGGCACACCAGTTCATCCTCTCTAATCTTCTACATTTCTACAGCAGTGTAAATGGCACTGATATAAATATGCACAACGAACAAACAAACAAAAAAGCATTTTCAGCCAAGAAGCAGTAGGCAAGGTTGTGCCAATACCAAACAAGATCTCAGACGGTGGTTAGGAACCATATAATGCAATCCATTCCCTATCTGATTCTAATGCCTAATCAAGGAGGCATCTTAAGTAACCAAGGTTCTGACAGAACTGTAAACACAGCCTTAGTCTTCAGAGGATGGTGAAAAGCAGAGGAGAAAGTCAGGCCTTGTAGGAAGGTGCAAAGAGTTTTTGTTTAGTGTTCAAAAACATTAGTAAAAGCAACTTTCATTCTGGGTGAAATCCTAGAGATCCACAAACACAAAGTTCTGCATCCCTGAATGCAACTCCCTGTCTTTTTTTTTTTTTTTTTTAACCTGTTTTATTTGAGTTCTTTAAAATTGTCATGGTTTAAGTCCAGCTGGTAACTCAGAACCACGCAGCCACTTGCTCACATCTACCCCCCGACCTTCTTCCTCCCCCCACTCATGGAGGGATGGGGAGGACAATCGAAAGAATGTAACTCCCATGAGCTGAGATAAGAACAGTCCAGTAACTAAGGTATAACACAAAACCACTACTGATACCACCAATAATAATAATGATAAAGGAAATAACAAGGGAAGAGAATATGACTACTCACCACCAGCCAACAGATACCCAGCCTGACCCAAGCAGCGATCTAGCCCTTTCAGGTAACTGCCCCCAGTTCATATACTAGGCATGACGTGTTGTGGTATGGAATACCCCTTTGGCTAGTTTGGGTCAGGTATCCTGTCTCTGCTTCCTCCCAGCTTCCCCTCATCCCTGGCAGAGCATGAGACTCAGAAAATCCTTGGTCAGAGTAAACGTTACTTAGAAACAACTAGAAACATCAGTGTTATCAGCGCTGTTCCCAGGCTGAAAGTCAAAACCATAGCACTGCACCAGCTAAGGAGAAAAATGACTGCTACTGCTGAACCCAGGACAAAAATATGTATAAAAGCAGAGATGAATTTGCTATTAAGGCAGAAAATTGAAGCTATAAAATCAGAAAAACTGGCAGAAGGACTTCAAGGGCTTGATCCTACTTTTAGTAAGCTTTCTGTAAAACTTAATTACAATTAGCTGTGTAGGTTTTAACCAGGACTTCTGAGAGATCCAGGATATAACAAAAGCTCTACAGTTGTGGAATAAATTTACAGTTAAGTCAAAGTATTATGAGGATTTATGGAATGTCTAGGAACCAGGGAATCACTCAAATAGAAATCAGAATGACTGAACACCTACAAATTCAAGTAAAGATGAATGGAATTTGACCTAATAGCCAGGAGACAATATTAAAATATCAGATATACTTAAAAGGTAAAATGTTATACAAGCCTTACATCAACCAACAACCCAAAGCTACGCTCCAGAACTTACAAAGCTATCACTGGTCCTCTACATAAAAAGTTATCTTCAAGGATGCTTTCCTTGGGGGGTGTTCAGAATCTCAGTCTTACTTGTCTGCTAATTGATTTTTCATATCAAATATCAATTCTCTTCCTTGAAGCAGTAATAAAAAAGTAGCTCCTTCTTTCCCCTGTCTGAACTGGTCTGGTTCTTCCTCTAGAAGTGTTGTGAGTAGTTTCTGACCCATTGCTGCTTCTTTGGTTTTAAATTTTTTGGATCTTTCTAACTCTGACGCAAGCCCACACCTCTTCTACCAAATAAAGATTCTTACTGTATAGAAGATGGAAATAACAAGAGTCTTCAGGTTCAGTGTTCCCAAGTGCTCTTAGGTTTTTAATCAGTCATGTCTATTAGTTCTGATTCTCTTGTAGGAAGTTATCTGCAGCAGCCGAGACACCAGAGCTGCTGACATACAGATTTAGCAGGGAAGTATTTCACCTGGCCATGATCAGAAAGTTACCTTTAACTGAAAAGACACCTGAAGTATTTTATGTATCTCCCTTTCCTCCCTAGTTTCCTCTAGACATGCAGTAACTTGAACCTGGACAAACATTCATGCCACCACCACATTACAGCTAGTTTTGCAATTACTGAGGCATCCAACTGTGCCAAAGGTGAAAAATACATCATGAGGAAGACTGCTTACTTCATCTTAAAGCCCTTTGCCCACGATCACAGGAGGGCAGTGCACAAGCACCAAGAGGAGGAGATTTATGATGAGTTCCTGGAACTAATTGTAATTGCCCTACCACTCTCTCGGGAATCTAATGAATATGCATGTTTGTGTGTAATAAATACCTGCTTGCTTAATCCCTCGGTGTGCAAATTAGGAGGAGCAATTCCCCTTGCACCCGGCTCCATAATAAATATACCTCCTTGAGTTATAGAGTCTGATTCCATGCATCGACAGGGGAGAACTGCCCAAGATCTCATCTCAGTCTCCTCTCTGTCAGTTTAAGGCCATTCCTCTTTGTCCTATCACCCTTGTAAAAAGTCCCGCTACAAATTTCTTGTCTGGATTTCCAAACCCTACTGCTTGCTGTGAGGGACAGCCACACCCCAGAGCCTTACTCATTTCTTTATCAAGCACTATTTTCACATCAGGAAAGGCACAGGCCCTCACCGTTGCTATTATGAAGCTTATTTGATGGCTCTTTGTGCCTTGCTTGGGTAGAAAATGTTATTAAAATGGGGAAAAAAAAAATTACTTACCCTTTCAATCACATAGAGGCTTTGGTGTTTTGTTGTTTTTGTTTTTTTGGGGGGGGAGGTTCTTTTGTTTTTTTTGGGGGGAAGGGTGTGTCTGTTTGTGGGTAGGGGTTTTTTTTCCTCTTCTTTCCTTCATTACCAGGACCCTGCTCTTGTGGTAACTCAAAACCTCTTAATTTGTTCTCAGGTAGTTCCTATGTATGTATGTATCTATCTATCTATCTATCATCTACCTATCATCTATCTACCTACCTTCCTATTCTCGTGCAGTACCTTCCACTAACTTAAAAAACTACATTCTTTCCCCATTTCTTACATGAGACACTTATATTGACACATCCTAAAAGGCCCCAAAGTATCACATTTTGTACTCCAGTTTATGTTGATCCAGTTTCTGCCTTTTGTATGCACCAGTTTTAATTCTCTTTACTAAATTTCCTCTTTTGGCCGAGAACGATCCCTCCACTTTGATAGCGGAATAGGTTCTTCTACATTTATCCTGTAAAGTCATACATATTCATATTCTATCCCCGCTTCGTATTATAATGAGCTAAAAGGTTCTCCACGCATGCGCAGTGCCTCCTGGTGGTCTTGGGCAGGGGTCTTCAGATGAAGTAAGTAGTCTTCCTCTTGTGGGTAGGGGTCTTCAAGATGAAGTAAACGAGTCTTCCTCAGGCTTGAACTTTTTACCTCTGGTCCTCACGCATGCTCTTTAGGAGCTGGATGGGTCTGGTCTATGTCTAACTGGTTTAATGAGCTATTCCCTTCGTTAGGAAGCTTTATCTTAGTACTGCCTGATAAGGCATCTGCTGAGCTTGTCAAGCCAGCTATGACTTAAGCAGTACTCCTTGTACAAGCCCCCCTATTCTTCTCATTAGGAGGTTCTGTTCTGGTACTGCCTGATAAGACATCTGCTGAGCTTGTTAAACCAGCTATGACTTAAGCAGTACCCCCCTGTACATTTTGTCTAACCCCCTTGTACAACCCCCCTGTACATTTTGTCTAACCCCCTTGTACAACCCCCCTGTACAC